>NW_021821632.1:329049-335875 GCF_901000725.2 Takifugu rubripes | reverse complement strand
TGTCTGTGGCAGCCAGCAACCGTGCACGTTCCCTGAAGCCGTCACATCCGTATCTGTGCATTCACCTAAGCAAAAATGTAACGTTTAAAGGACAAAAGCAATGAAAAGCATTGAACTGGAGTTTACATCAAGTGCAGTGATAAAACAGGGAGCGAGCCGCTGTTGGCTCGATGCTTCGACCGTGTCGGGAACTCCTGGCTTTTATTATCAATTAGTAACATTTAACAGATTTGGATTATGCTCTGATCAGTGAAGACTAAAGATCAAACGACCTAACGACCCGGGTCCTCCTCACTCCTCTGATAAGATGGGTCACGTCTCACTCTGAAGGTTCGATGGATTCAAAGTTCAACCTTTCATTCCAAATCTGCTCATCATGCATCAGCATCTGAAGAGCAGCATGAGGAGCAGAGCATGTGAGGAGCAGAGCATGTGAGGAGCAGAGCATGTGAAGAGCAGAGCATGTGAGGACAGAGCATCTGAAGAGCAGAGCATGTGAGGAGCAGAGCATCTGAAGAGCAGAGCATGTGAGGAGCAGAGCATGTGAGGAGCAGATCGTCTGAGGAGCAGAGCATGTGAGGAGCAGCATCTGAAGAGCAAAGCATGTGAGGAGCAGAGCATGTGAGGAACAAAGCATGTGAGGAGCAGAGCATGTGAGGAGCAGAGCGTCTGAGGAGCAGAGCATGTGAGGAGCAGAGCATCTGAAGAGCAAAGCATGTGAGGAGCAGAGCGTCTGAGGAGCAGAGCATGTGAGGAGCAGAGCATCTGAAGAGCAAAGCATGTGAGAGCAGAGCATGTGAGGAGCAGAGCATCTGAAGAGCAGAGCATGTGAGGAGCAGAGCATGTGAGGAGCAGAGCATGTGAGGAGCAGAGCATGTGAGGAGCAGAGCATGTGAGGAGCAGAGCATGTGAAGAGCAGAGCATGTGAGGAGCAGAGCATCTGAAGAGCAGAGCATGTGAGGAGCAGAGCATGTGAGGAGCAGAGCATGTGAGGAGCAGAGCATCTGAAAGCAAAGCATGTGAGGAGCAGAGCATGTGAGGAGCAGAGCATCTGAAGAGCAAAGCATGTGAGGAGAAGAGCATGTGAGGAACAGAGCATGTGAGGAGCAGAGCATCTGAAGAGCAGAGCATAGCAGAGCATCTGAAGAGCAAAGCATGTGAGGAGCAGAGCATGTGAAGAGCAAGCATGTGAAGAGCAGAGCATCTGAAGAGCAGATAATGTGAGGAGCAGAGCATCTGAAGAGCAAATAATGTGAGGAGCAGAGCATCTGAGGAGCAATAATGTGAGGAGCAGAGCATCTGAAGAGCAGAGCATGTGAGGAGCAGAGCATCTGAAGAGCAGAGCATGTGAGGAGCAGAGCATGTGAAGAGCAGAGCATGTGAGGAGCAGAGCATGTGAGGAGCAGAGCATCTGAAGAGCAGAGCATGTGAGGAGCAGAGCATCTGAAGAGCAGAGCATGTGAGGAGCAGAGCATGTGAGGAGCAGAGCATCTGAAGAGCAGAGCATGTGAGGAGCAGAGCATGTGAGGAGCAGAGCATCTGAAGCAGATAATGTGAGGAGCAGAGCATCTGAAGAGCAGAGCATGTGAGGAGCAGAGCATCTGAAGAGCAGAGCAAGTGAGGAGCAGAGCATGTGAGGAGCAGAGCATCTGAAGAGCAGATAATGTGAGGCAGAGCATGTGAGGAGCAGAGCATCTGAAGAGCAATAATGTGAGGAGCAGAGCATGTGAGGAGCAGAGCATGTGAGGAGCAGAGCATCTGAAGAGCAGAGCATGTGAGGAGCAGAGCATTTGAGGAGCAGAGCATGTGAGGAGCAGATAATGTGAGGAGCAGAGCATCTGAAGAGCAGAGCATGTGAGGAGCAGAGCATGTGAAGAGCAGAGCATGTGAGGAGCAGCATGTGAAGAGCAGAGCATGTGAGGAGCAGAGCATGTGAGGAGCAAAGCGTCTGAGGAGCAGAGCATGTGAGGAGCAGAGCATCTGAAGAGCAAAGCATGTGAGCAGAGCGTCTGAGGAGCAGAGCATGTGAGGAGCAGAGCATGTGAGGAGCAGAGCATCTGAAGAGCAAAGCATGTGAGGAGAAGAGCATGTGAGGAACAGAGCATGTGAGGAGCAGAGCATCTGAAGAGCAGAGCATGTGAGGAGCAGAGCATCTGAAGAGCAAAGCATGTGAGGAGCAGAGCATGTGAAGAGCAGAGAATGTGAAGAGCAGAGCATCTGAAGAGCAGATAATGTGAGGAGCAGAGCATCTGAAGAGCAAATAATGTGAGGAGCAGAGCATCTGAGGAGCAAATAATGTGAGGAGCAGAGCATCTGAAGAGCAGAGCATGTGAGGAGCAGAGCATCTGAAGAGCAGAGCATGTGAGGAGCAGAGCATGTGAAGAGCAGAGCATGTGAGGAGCAGAGCATGTGAGGAGCAGAGCATCTGAAGAGCAGAGAATGTGAGGAGCAGAGCATGTGAAGAGCAGAGCATGTGAGGAGCAGAGCATGTGAGGAGCAGAGCATCTGAAGAGCAGAGCATGTGAGGAGCAGAGCATGTGAGGAGCAGAGCATCTGAAGAGCAGATAATGTGAGGAGCAGAGCATGTGAGGAGCAGAGCATCTGAAGAGCAGAGCATGTGAGGAGCAGAGCATCTGAAGAGCAGAGCAAGTGAGGAGCAGAGCATCTGAAGAGCAGAGCATTGAGGAGCAGAGCATCTGAAGCAGAGCATGTGAGGAGCAGAGCATGTGAGGAGCAGAGCATCTGAAGAGCAGATAATGTGAGGAGCAGAGCATGTGAGGAGCAGAGCATGTGAGGAGCAGAGCATGTGAGGAGCAGAGCATCTGAAGAGCAGAGCATGTGAGGAGCAGAGCATGTGAGGAGCAGAGCATGTGAGGAGCAGATAATGTGAGGAGCAGAGCATCTGAAGAGCAGAGCATGTGAGGAGCAGAGCATCTGAAGAGCAGAGCATGTAGGAGCAGAGCCTCTGAAGAGCAGAGCATGTGAGGAGCAGAGCATCTGAGAGCAGAGCATGTGAGGAGCAGAGCATCTGAAGAGCAGAGCATGAGAGCAGAGCATGTGAGGAGCAGATCGTGTGAGGAGCAGAGCATGTGAGGAGCAGAGCATGTGAGGAGCAGATCGTGTGAGGAGCAGAGCATGTGAGGAGCAGAGCATGTGAGGAGCAGAGCATGTGAGGAGCAGAGCATGTGAGGAGCAGATCGTGTGAGGAGCAGAGCATGTGAGGAGCAGAGCATGTGAGGAGCAGAGCATGTGAGGAGCAGAGCATGTGAGGAGCAGATCGTGTGAGGAGCAGAGCATGTGAGGAGCAGAGCATGTGAGGAGCAGATCGTGTGAGGAGCAGAGCGTGTGAGGAGCAGAGCGTGTGAGGAGCAGATCGTGTGAGGAGCAGAGCATGTGAGGAGCAGAGCGTGTGAGGAGCAGATCGTGTGAGGAGCAGAGCATGTGAGGAGCAGAGCATGTCATACATTTTCCTCTTCTTTGTTCTTTTGGCTTTTATTCTTCCCTTAAATGTCTTTGATCTGCATAAATGTGGATGTCCTTCATCAGGAGGTTGCTCTCTGATAGCACCCTGCTCAGTGGAGATTGGTGCAGCTTTCAAGAAAAAAAACCCTCCACATATTCTCCACAGAGCGCCGACCCAGTTTGGAGGCTCCCAACACACACGGGTGCTGTCAGTGGAGCACAAACACGGAGAAGAACGATCACATCAGCTGGAGTCGCTGCAGCTGCCACATGTCCCACACGGGCCCCTGGGAAACGTGGGCTGACCCACATGTGCCACTACTGAGACTTCACCCAGATCTGGACTTCCTGTTTCGAGTGTGTGTAGTGTGTGGTCCTCTCTAGTCCCGACTGTCACCACGTCGTCATGGCGGCTGAATGGGAACAGTCGTAAGACCGGTCTCTTTGTGGGGACCCTTTGTGAGTTGGGATCCTGTGGGAATCAACCCAAATGCTGCTGGATGTAGCCATTAAAACCAGCACCACAGCGCTGTCTCTTTGTTACCTGCCGGCAGATGATTTGCTGCGTCTTTACTGATCATATGCATCCGTCTCAGACTAGCAAAGGTGGACATAGGTTATAGTGGCAGAGGGACACTAATGAAAAATAAAGACAAAAATAAAAAACAAAAATGATGAGCACGGCACTCTGAGACGCTTTTCGTCCTTTAAAAAGAGCAAAAGGCTTCCAGAGTAATGAGATCCTTCTTTCCCAGTTTAGACTGGAGGGCATTCCAGGTGGCAGGGGGAGAGACACTGAAGGTCTAAACTCGAGGCACCGACAGGCGCCAAATGTCATCTGATCTTAAGGCGTAATGGCTTTTAGGTCTGTGCAGAAAGGAGCTTGAAGGCAGGAAGAGAGCCAAGAAGAGCCCTATGGGTCAGAGTCCTCCTATGTGAGGGTTCTTACACTAATGGCTGGTGTAGACTGGCATTTTGGGCTGTCCCAGATGAAAGACGCCCATCACACGAGATGTCTTTGTGGTGGTTCTGAAGCGGAGGTGTGAGTCAGCAGATGGACATCAAACAATCTGCACTCTACAAACCTGATGTTGACCAAAGCTTAGGAGATCCGCGTCACCCAGTTAGTCTTTCAGTAGTCTCATCATTGCTGAGTGTATAGTGGACATGCTCAGCGTGGGGAGAGGCAGCTACAAGCAGACATTGCATTCAAATTTAAGAATAGAGACAAAACAAGTTCCACCAGCAATAATACTGAGACCCGATTTTGAATATCCATTGAAAACAAGAGTTCCAGATCAATAACTCACCCCAGGCAGTTGTACCTGGTGACCACCTCTGGAGGTTTACCTCGGTGGCCCTTTAGTGAGAGGGTAGTCTCTGAGACAACATTACTTTGGACTTTTTCTGACTTTAAAGGCAGTTTCAGTCCCTCCAGACGAGGCGGCACTGCATCAAAGGTGGACTAAAGGAACTGAAATGCTGCACAATCGAGTGTGAGCAGCAATAAATTAAGGTCAGCTGTGCAAGTTGATGATATCAGCCATTGGACTAGTTGACAGAGATCATTAATATAAGTTGAGAACAAAATGGCACCCAAGGCTGAGCCTTGCGGTACACCCTTTATGACAGCAAGAAAGATGGGAGTAACTCCAGCCATGCTACGAGTTGGCTCGTCTGCCTTTGAGATACCAAGTATTCAACAAGAATTGTAGACAAGTCAGAGGCTCCAGCAGAGGCAGCAGAAGCTCTTCTGTACTGCCTCCCAATCCCTGACTGAAGAGGGTTTACATCTCTTATTAATATCTTTTGGTGGGGGCTCCGGCCCAGAAGGGTGCTCCTTCTATCAGGAGTTTAGCTGTCTAAGGGTAAAACCAGGTGGATCATTTCTCCCCATCTTCCAAAACTTGAGAAAGTCATCTTGGTTAAGAAACGTGAGGCCAACTCAGCATCATCAAACAGGGAGACTCGTTTCTCCTCAAACTTAGACGTGAAAGCAGAGCGGCTCAGGAAAATGTTCCAGATGTCTTGTGAGGAAGACTTATGGTTTGGTTTCTGAGCAATTTCTGGTCAATGATTGCTCAGATCAGTCAGGAAACAGCACCATCACCGTATTTGTGAGGAGCTTTTGTTCCTAACGACGATGATCTGGATGGAGGTTTAATGTTGGGCACCTACAGAACCAGAACCGGCCTCGTTAGACACTTAAAAGTGCAGTTTGAGCTCTAAAAACACCCCTGGTGTGACCTCACTCGGTGCTCCAGGGGCTGAGATGATCGGAACCAGCCCAGAACCTTAAGAGTTGACATGAACGCGGAGTCTTTCGGTTGTTTTTTCTGGATCAAAGTTCCAGTGAGTTTTTAGCTGTGCTGCAATCTAAACCCAGAGTCCCCGATGAACCGGTTCAGACTCTGGATCTGGATCTCTCTGGTTCCTTGATTTTACTGTGGAAGGAAAACAAATCATCCAGACTTTGCCGCTGTTGCATTTGTCCAGGAAACAGACGCCGTCTCCTGTCTCACCATATGCAAAAGAGTCCTGTGATCAGATAAGCTACTGTGAAATATGATGAGTCTGGGGCTAAAAAAACCATTCTTATGAATGCATAATTGCACTCTGTGCTGCCAGATCTTCACGGTCCCCATCTACGCCATATTTCTGTGGACGTGTCTCATTTACATACAGATCAAAATCCTGATGCACAAAACACTGACACATGCAGTCCTGAAGAGATATTAGCTTCAGCCCTGTGCAGTAGTTTGTTAATAACAGAGCTGCTTCATCCGTCTGCCACCACCGACACCCTCAGATCTACAAATGAATGTTTTTGCACGGCGGCACAACAAACGTGGGGAACTGAGGTGAGATATATGAGGTGGTCATCAGCTGGGATTGCTTCCAGCCCCAGTGAAATAAACTTGATGTTTACACGCAGGGGAGATAAATCCGATAAAATGCAAAAATGAAAGAAAACAGATCTGCGTGTTTGAATGGAAATAGCAGGACAACACATCTGATTTCACGCTTTTTCTGCCAGAAAGTGGTGCCTTGATCTCCAGGAGCTCCCGGGGACCCCAAACTCACAGGGGAGGATTATACAGCCTCATCACTGCAAGCTGGAACCACTCTCACAATCACCTGGAGCCACCCAGGTCTGGAAGAGCCTGCTAAACCTGCTGCCACCTTCATCATCACACCATCACCATCATCATCACCATCATCATCATCATCATCACTACCATCATCACCACCATCATCATCACATCACCACCATCATCATCACCATCATCATCACCATCATCATCATCATCATCATCACCACCATCACTACCATCATCATTATCACTACCATCACCACCATCAC
>NW_021821632.1:269049-324049 GCF_901000725.2 Takifugu rubripes | reverse complement strand
GAATTTGAATTTGCTGTCACAGCGCCTGTTCATGAAATAAGGTCAAGGAGCTGAAGTTGTTCTACAGGATCAATAAAAGCATATGTAACATGTTGAAGGCAAACTGCAGAGACTGCCAATAGCTTCAGGGCCTTCCCTGGGATGTATTGGCAGTGAAATCCGGCTGTTAGAACCAAGTCTCTTTCCATTATTGGCCTCATCTGTCAGTGAGAAGCCTCATATCAGCCTCTATCTTTTATTCAGTGGCCATGATGGCAGCCTGTCTGGGAGACTAAAACCACCAAATGAGGCAGCAGGAAGGAGGTTTGAGAGCAAACACTGAGCTCTGTCTTCTTCAGGATCTTCTACAAGCTCAGCAAATGAAGCTCAGGCTCTGGAGGCTCTGTCCTGCAGCCTCCAGGCCCCCTCAGGGGGCCCGTGTCTCTGGCCATTCTTGAATCAGCATCAGCTTTATCTGCCTGCTCTGTAGCTGCGCACAATGGTTGTAGCGATCCAGTGATTAGGAACACGTGCTTATTAATCAGTCAAGTTTTCACTTGCATCACTGCTGTTGTGTTTATGTAGAGCGGGAACAGGCTCCTTCCGCCCCCACCGGAGCTGCGCTGCTCCACACTTCATGGAGTTTTAGTGTTTTTGACAACTTCGATGTTGTCAAATTATAAATGAGGGAACAAACTACCCTGGAGACATTTGACGTGTGCTGGCATTTCCTATAAAAGTCCAGCTGTTTTTCCAGTTGCTAAATCAGACTTTTGGTAACTAGGATGTTTTATCAAAAGACTCAATTCACAAATCTACACACGCAGCTCGTAATTCCTGCCAAATGAAGCTCTGGAACCAAGAGGACATCAAACCTTTCACACACGATTCAGAAGAGCTCATTTCTGTCTAACCAGCTTCCCTGTGGGACAAGTCCACGAGGCCTGGTCCACCTCATGAGACCTGCCCTGAGACGTGGCTGAAGAGCAGCTTCCTCACCTCCTGACTGCAGCGGCAGCCCCCGCTGAGCAGATGTTCCTCACTGAGCTCCTGCCGGTCCCTTTCAATACCAACGTGTGACTTTGTGTCAGATTGTTGCGTCTCGAGCAGAATCGTGCTCGAGCCATTCGGATGTGTCTATTGTTGCTTTCGGCGGGAATCCTGTTACTATTGGTGCGGTTGTGACTGGTTCTGTGCACGTTTTCCCTTCCGGACCGTTGTCAGGAGCGCAGTGAGGTCGGTTGCTTGGTGGTGGCATCATGTTCAGCCAGAGTAAAGTGTTGAAATCAGACATTGGAGCGTAACAAATAAGATGAAAGGATGGCGGAACGACATGAAAGTCAATCACAGATTCTCCCAACTCAGCAGCAGCTTAAGCTTGTTTTCTCTGCACCACACACGACTTTGCAGCTGTTCCTTATTTGACCAAATCGAATCACTAAAATGGAGACAACTGGTTTACAACTCTCAGCTGAGGTGGTGCGCCTCCGCTGGCCTCTGGATCACCGGGCCGGCATGTTCTGAAGGCAGATTCTGGTCGGCAGAATAGATCAGACTCAACACCGACCTCAACAGACGGCCCAACGGATACCTGCAGGAGCGTTTGGATCCCTCATCACGCCAGGATGTCCCAGCAGGAACCAGATATTTGCTAACAGTTCCTGCTGTTGCATCAGCAGGTTCCACTGGTTCTGCTGGTTTGTGTCATTCCCAGCTGGTTTGACTGGTCACTAGGTGGTGCTTTTATCCTGAGCTTCTCTGGGAGCACATTAGACACGAAGAGGCTGCTCAGCAGTGTTGATCCAATAACTGCAAGATCTATAAATGAATGAGACGGAGCCGTTTGGATGCTGTCCAGCTTCCTCTCAGCCTCCTCACATGCTTGTGCCAAAATAGTGACACCATGTTTCCGCAGGTTTGGATCCCTGTGCTCCTTTTTTAGCGTTTACTGTTAGATTCCAGGTGGAGCGAAAGAAGATGAGACATTAGTTGTTAGGACCTCTTTAGCCTGACATTCCCTCTGGTCTCTATAGAGGCTCCAGGCAGATGATCGATCCCGTCATTCCAAGGACGTTCCCTGTAGATTTTAATGCCTGAAAGGATTGTGAGTGTGAGTGTGAAGAGCCTCTCCAGTGGCTCAGCTGCTCATCACCTTCCATCTGACTCCATCAGCAAACGCCAACACACACACACACACACAAACAAGCTGAGTCATGGCTGGGCGCCGAGACCTGAGGCGAAGGAGACGCCACCTTTGGAGGCCCACCAGGTGGTACCGCCACAAAGACCACCCTGACCCGGACAGACCGGAGAAAACACCATGAGCCTTTCTGCCTGTGTTCCAGTAGGTTGCCAGTTACATGTGCTTCACCCGTGTCTTTAGGTGTAAAACTTCTGTTTTTTATCCCTCGGGATTGTTGAACAATCGTTATCGGGGGATTCGTCTGCAGTTGTTTTTCTGTTGCGCCTTGTTTTTGCCAGCTCAGCAAACATCAAATTGTTGAGCTTTTCTGCTTGTGGGTCTTTCTTCTGGATGTTTCTGAGGAGGTGTCACACATTCACAAACACCAAGGATTCTCTTGCTGCTCCAGTCATCTAACGTAACGCAACATCATTCGTACGGGCTGTTGCAGAAGCAGGCGGAGGACTGGTTCTTTGGAGACTTTTGGAACTGGGGATGTGCTTCATTAGCCACTAAGTCACATCTCCAGCATTGACGTCCCTGCTAATCACAACATAATCCTTCCAGTATTCATGGGTTCCTGTCCAGGCTTCTGACCACTGCTTCCTCTGGCCCATCAGTTGCTGCTTTCATCCTCTGCTAATCCATCCAGGCTCTTTTGCATCCCTTCATCTCTTAATCTGTTCATCCAAGTCCTCCCAGTGTTCTCCCTGCAGGCACTGGTGTCATGAAGAGTTAACAGCATTCCTTTTGAACGCCATGCAAGGATTCCTGACGTAGCCACCATGGGAGGTTATTAGGGTCCTCATTAAAAGATGATGTCAGATGACTGGATGGCCCACGTCCGAGTCCCCCCACTCTGCTTTCCTCTCATCTGCTACCTACTTCAGCACACTTTCATATGCTCCCTCCATCTTTTAATGATTTCCATCAGATGGAACCAGTTTGCACTAATGGATGATCTTCTGTTTTCATTATCGTTATCACACAGTGATCAGCACTGTAATGTTTAATGAACACAGCCAAGAACAGGGCAGCCATGTGTGATTATTGCTTTGATTCTTCACGATTGCTTCATCTGTGGGGTATCAACAGCAGCTTCACGGCTTCTCTGAGTGACAGGGACGATTCCAGAAACTGGCTTCACTTTACATTCGCTTGTCTTTACTGGGTTTCTGTGGTTGTGTTGCCTTTACTGGTTCTTCCAAACTTCAGGATTTCCCACTCCAGACCGGCTGGTGACATTGGAGTCAGGCAGTTTCATCAGATAGCAAAGAGCACCCAGAACTTTGCCAGTAATGAGGCTGAAAATGTTCCCAACGGACCTCATTTGTTAAAATTCACTATTTTCACATCTAACTTAATGAATCTTTTATGTCTTCCCACCATCAAGCAGCCAGTGTGGGAGCGTGCACGCGGGGGACGCATGCAGCAGCACACGAAGAATCCCAACCAGGAGGACCAACAGCGCTGAAGAGCAGCTTCTTCCTTCGCTTTAAACACCGCCGCTCTCTTTTGAAAGAGCCACTTTTTGGAATCATCCTGTTATCCTGCTGCTTCCCAAATATGCTCCTCTGGTTTTTAAAGTTCTTCTTTTATATTTATCACTTGTATAATTGCCACTTTATTGCGCGGTGTCCATTATTGGTCGTTCAGCTTATCTAAAGTTGCTCCAGCTGATTGCAGAACATTTATCAACCATGTTCCTGTCACTAATGACGCATTTCTCCCTTTATGAGTTCAGGTTAAAAGTGACTCTTTATTTTTTTATGTCTGCACAGCTCAGGGACACAGTAACAATGGAATATAAGGTTTTATAAAGGACTCCAACCTCCTTATAAAGGTTCATTCAACAGCTCCTCTAATTCTTTTATCCTTTATCTTAAGAATTTGATTGGGGCCAAATACAGTCTCTGTGGGACAGACAGAGTTTAAATGATTCGAATGTAAAACGGAAATGAATGGCTGACAGACAGTTATTCTAGAATATGAGCAGAACTGTCTAATGGTGGTGATGATGATGGTAACTTAAGTTAACTAGGTTAGAGGTTCCAAGAGAAAAGGATAAATCTGTAGGATGCAACTCTTTTCTCTGTAACGAAGGTCAGACAAAGAGGACCGAGGGAGGCAAACATTTTACAGGCCTCTTAAATATTTCATCAGTGAAAGCCATAAAGTTAAGGGAGTGATAAGTCTTTGGAGATGATCTGAAAAAGGTGAAGGGAGCCATTAAGCAGAGTCATTATCAGAGAACTGCAAATGTGACAGGATCCATATGGCTTCCATCATATAGAAGGCCAGTTGACACGGACGCCCTGAAGGAAGCCATAGAATTCAGGGGGGAACCCTCAATTAACGCAGCAATTGTTTCTAACTAATTATGCCTTACATTGGGAGCAGGCTCTTCAAGGCTACACTAGCAGCTCCCACCTGGGCTGATGGTCAACCAGCAGGTCCTGGCTGGTGCCAGCCCACTGATGACCCAGTAATGGAGCCTCTGGCTTTACTGGAGAAGGGCGGGACCCACCAGACCTTCACGGCTGAGCCAGCTCCCTTGGAGACCGCCGAAGACTCCTTTATAGCCTCCATCCCATAAAGCGCAGCAGATGTGTGTATGGACACCTCGTCTGAACAGCGTTTGAATGTAAACAGCATTTATGCTTCTGGTTTAAGGAATTCATCATCTGGTTTCACATCAAAGATGTTTGCAGCAACAGTGTAAATCAATAGTTATTATTCTTTTATCCAACAGGAACATCTGGGTTGGCATTGAGCTCTTCAGAACAACTTATACACATTCATGAGACATTAGGCCTAAAATAATGTTTGTGCATGGGGGGATTGGAGCAAAGCCTGGTTAGGATTATGTTTAATTATGCTCTTTAAGCACAATTTGCAGGCTGATTTCTGTTCAACCTGACTGACAAACACTTGTGATGCAGAGTACAAACACTCTTGGTAGCTTTCATATACTTGTGAGGACCTGGACAACACAAGCAAAGCTAAAGGATAATGCAATGACAGCAGCTAAAGCTAACACAGCGCACGGGTGCACGAGGACAACGACAATCGCTGACGACAGCTGGAGTAACTGGAACACTACAGCACCCAGAGAAGGAGGCAGTACAGAAGAAACGTACATGAACGTTCAAAGGGCCTCAGAAGAACAACAATCTGTTCTCATGAAGACGAAACCGTCCATAATGGTGTCACCAGGCTGAAGAGCAGTTGCAGCTAACGCAGTGTTCTTTTCTTTGTTTCACTCATACTGGCCCTAATTTCGTGGTGGTGACGGGACGTTTGGTCTGGGAGGGATGGTTGTTGGGCTCAACAGAACCCTGAGACTCACTAACCTGGAGAACATCTGCGATGGTTTCAAAAGCTTTGAGTGACCCAAAGGTCTGTCAGGATCCAAGAACGTGGACAGTATTAAACCCCCACAGGGTGCTTCTGAGGACCTGCCCCCCCTCCACCATCACAACAGCTCACGGGCGACATCAGACATCAGAAGACGTTCAAGCAGATGTTCTGATGGAGCGATGAACGCTAGTTGGTTTGGAAGCAGCTGCAGAATTCCAGAGCAGAGCACCTTGATGGCCGCCTCGTAGGACAGACAGCAGCCATGATGGTCTAATGGTCTAATCCACAGCCAGGACTCTGACAGACCCGAGGAGAGCGAGAGGAGAAGACCAGGACAGTGACTGTGACTCATCTGAAGGAAAAATGAGGGAGGACCAAGATGAAGCTGGGCTCAGCGGATAAAGAAGGCTTTGATAAAGAGACGTATGGAAATGAAGCAGAATGGAACGAGTCACCCAAAGTTCATTTTACAATTATGTTGCTGATTCAACAGCTGTTCTGAACAATCTCACAAGCACATTTCTCTTCTTTCCAAAAAAAAAAAAAATACCGCATGAAATTAACTTAATAATGTTTCTTTAAAGATGAACATTAAGGTTTTAGCTATGCTAATTAGAACTAATGGCACACAACAGCACAGTCATCATAAAAACGACTCCAAAAGTTAAGGGAGGAAACTATTAATTGCATTAAAGCAGCAACTAAAGAAGAGAAAAGTGGACCTGGTGGAACCATCAGGGGAAAGCTTTTACAGGATCCTGGCTCCAATTTTGAACCCATCTTCTGCTGCCTGAATTTAATTTCTTCATTGAGATCTTTTCTTACAGCGTGGCACTGAAGCTGGCTTCAGCTTCTCTGTGCACGTGGCCATGAGGGAGGACCCAGACGGGACCGATCTAGCAGGACCAGACGCGGCGCCGCCCCAGCTCAGGATAGAGCACAGACCCTCACAGAGTCTCTCAGCTTCTCATTCAGCCTCTCGTGTCTTCCAAAGTCCAATGAGTCCAATGTTTCAGGACATTTAAGTGGACCTCGTAAGACTCTTCCAATGACTTCTGGAAGACATGAATATAACTGGGTCAGATCAGCAGCTGTGGCAGCCCAGGACCGTCCCCCGTCCCCCCGTCCCCCGTCCACCAGCATGTTGACGTCCTCAGCAAAACCTCACCTCACAAAATGGATTTACCCCCAGTGTTGGAATATCTGGGACGACTCATGAGGAACCAAAGAAGCACATTTCAAACAACAACTCTGATGCTTCGCGTCCGTCTCAGCTGCAGCTTCCATCCATTTTTTCCCACTAATGAGGTTTCTGTTGGTCTCTTCGGGTCCCCTTAGATCCAGAGTCCTGAGCCAAGCAGCCCATGTTTGGACCTGGCTTAAGTTGCATCCTAGGACACGTTTAACCAAGATTGATTTTGTCTTTTGTCTTTTGTACATTCATACATCTCCTGCGTGTGTTTGGACTTGTGCTTTCACCCGGGACCGTCCCTGTAAACGGGCCAGAGCAGAACTCTAGCGGGCCTTGGCAGGCCCCTCTGCTAGAGCCCCTCCCAGAGGGCACATTGAAGGTTCCACCTGGACGCTGCAGGTCCAGCAGATTGAAATGAGGGCATCAAACCTGCTGCCTGCAGCCTGGTGTGATGATGATGATGCGACCGCTGCTCAGATCCAGCGTCTCTTCCTCGTCCTCCTTTCATCTAAACAGAGCAACAGACGCAGACAGAGACTTTCCTGTTAGGATGCTAATATCAAAGGAGCCTTATACGTTTCCGTACGTGTGGTGGGTGTGTGTGCGCAGCCTCCCCGCTGCCTTCGTGCATCCTCTGTTGTGTTTGTTTTGTTACTTGGGAATTCATTACATATTCACAATTCTGCAGCAGCAGAATCCTTTGAATGTTAGTGAGGCAGGAAGCTGCCTGACTTGATCAAATATTGGCCTACAGTCGTTCTTCTTTAAACAAGCTGTGCTCTGGTTGTTGTTTATTTCTGACTGGGTCTCCTTTGTAAAGACATCAGAATATATTTTCTATGGGATTCTATCTGCCTCCGTCTCAGCACGTCTGCTGCTGCTCACACACACATTAGCGACTTTAACACACCTTCTCCTGCATGCTATATATGTAGCGGTAGATACTGTCCTCGAATCTGTCAGACTGGAACAACGCATAACAACATTTGATATTTAAAGGTGCATCGAGAAACATCAGTTAATGTTGTGTTTTACTAGCCCACTGACTTTGCTAGCTAGTATTTAGCAGATACATAAATAACCTAATGGCCCTGGACACATGTTGCTAACCTACACGCAGTTAAAGTAAGCATGTGGCTCAGGTGCAGTGGTGCTGAGAGTTCTGAGTTTATAGGAAATTTGCAAAGCCAAATGATGAGCGGGAGCTGGAATACAGGTGTATCCCTTAGTAACAGCAGCGCTAAGCTCCTCGGGTTGTTGACACTTGTCTGCACTCATTCTGTTTGCTGCCTCCTTCAGACAAACATCATTTTTTCATGGCACTGAACAACCAGCAGAGATGTTGGTAGCTGGGTGCTAATGGTAGCCAGAGAGCGACACATGTGCCCTTGAAGAAACCAACCCTCTCCTGAAGGAGCCTGTAGGCCGGAGAACACGCTGACTGTGGTAAATTGTAGGGTTTCTGTTCCAATATTGCTCTTTGGTATCCGCACGAGGATCGTTGACTGGCAACAGGAAAACAGTGAATCACAGCACTGAAAGACCCCTGAGGAGCGTGCCGTGTGCCGTGTGCACGTGTTCTCCTAATGCTGCCTATGCGTCATTGTTCACCTTTCCTCCTCCTCATCAAGCATAGTTATGCTCCCTCCTCTCCTCTCCTCTCCTCTCCTCTCCTCTCCTCTCCTCTCCTCTCCTCTCCCTCCTCTCCTCTCCTCTCCTCTCCTCTCCTCTCCTCTCCCCCCTCTCCTCTCCTCTCCTCTCCTCTCCTCTCTCCTCTCCTCTCCTCTCCTCTCCTCTCCTCTCCTCTCCTCTCCTCTCCTCTCCTCTCCTCTCCTCCCTCTCCTCTCCCTCCCTCCCTCCCCTCCCTCCCCTCTCCCGCTCCCTCCCTCTCCTCTCCTCTCCTCTCTCTCCTCTCCTCTCCTCTCCTCTCCCCTCCTCTCCTCTCTCTCTCCTCTCCTCGCCTCTCCCTCTCCTCTCCCTCTCCTCTCCTCTCCTCCTCTCCTCTCCTCTCCTCTCCCTCTCCTTCTCCCTCTCCCTCCTCTCCTCTCCTCTCCTCTCCTCCTCCATCTCCTCTCCTCCTCCCTCCCTCCCTCTCCTCTCCTCTCCTCTCTCTCCTCTCCTCTCCTCTCCTCTCCTATCCCCTCCTCTCTCCCTCCTCTCCTCGCCTCCCTCTCCTCTCCTCCCTCTCCTCTCCCTCCTCTCCTCTCCTCTCCTCTCCTCTCCTCTCCTCCTCTCCCTCCTCTCCTCTCCTCCCCATTCTCTCCTCTCCTCTCCTCCCCTCTCCTCTCCTCTCCTCTCTCTCCTCTCCTCTCCTCCCCCTCCTCTCCTCTCCTCTCCTCCCTCCTCTCCCTCCCCTCTCCTCTCCTCTCCTCTCCTCTCCTCTCCCTCCTCTCCTCTCCTCTCTCCCTCCCCTCCCCTCCTCCTCTCCTCCCCCTCCCTCCCCCCTCTCCTCTCCTCTCCTCTCCTCTCCCCTCCCCTCCCCTCCCTCCCTCCTCTCCTCCTCCCTCTCCTCTCCTCTCCTCTCCTCTCCTCCCTCTCCCTCTCTCCCTCTCCTCTCCTCTCCTCTCCTCTCCTCTCCTCTCCTCCTCTCCTCTCCTCTCCTCCCTCCGCTCCTCCCTCTCCTCTCCTCTCCTCTCCTCTCCTCTCCTCTCTCCTCCCCTCCCCTCCCCTCCCCTCCTCTCCTCCTCCTCCCTCTCCTCTCCTCTCCTCCCCTCCTCTCCTCTCCTCTCCTCCTCCTCTCCCCCTCTCCCTCTCCTCTCCTCTCCCTCCTCTCCTCTCCCTCCTCTCTCTCTCTCCCCTCCTCTCCTCTCCCTCTCTCTCTCTCACTCCTCATCTCCCCTCTCTCCTCTCTCTCCTCCCCTCTCTCCTCTCCTCTCCTCTCCTCTCCTCCCCTCCTTCTCCTCTCCTCTCCTCTCCTCTCCTCTCCTCTCCTCTCCTCTCCTCTCCTCTCCTCTCCTCTCCTCCTCCTCTCCCTCTCCTCTCCTCTCCTCCATCCTCTCCTCTCCTCTCCTCTCTCCCCTACAGAGCCTGGTCCTGCTCCAGGTTTCTTCCTGTTAAAGGGGAGTTTTTCCTGCCCCTGCTGCTTGTCTGGGGTCAGGCCCTGGGATTCTGGGAAGCGCCTTGAAACAATTTTGGTTGTGAAAGACGCTGTAAAAAAAGATTGATTTGATTTGATTTGATTTTGGTGTAACCTGTGGCTAACCTGTGGGCGTTGACCAAAGGTGGGCGTGGTTGGACAGGATCTCGTCCTCAGCAGCCGGATCGGATCTGGCCCGAGGATGCTGCCGGGTTCAGAGGCCGATCGGGTTGACTGTGTGCTCGACTGTGCGCAGCGGATCTGCAACGCTGAGCTGGGGCAGGCTGAGCATTTCCATCTGCACCGTGTCAAAAGAAACATTGCTCATCGAGGCTCGCCGTCGGCCCGTGACCTCCTCTGCCCCTCGGGGCCGTGGGGGACATGTGGCGCCACCTTTCTTGCTCACCAGCTAATTTTCATGAGTTCCCCCTCAAAATAGATTCCAGGCAGGAGGAGAAGAATGATGGCAGCTGTCAGACAGTGTTGCTTCTCCGTCACCTGACGCCCAGTCTGCTGGGGGTTCCTGCCAGCCTCAGAGGAGAACCATCCCTCTCACCACTGCTAACAGATGGCGAGCACCTCCATGAGCCTAACTTTGATATTTAGTGTCAGAGCAAGAGCTCCTCTCTTATAGGAGATCTTGGATTTGCTTCTTTTCTACGGATGAGTGAGACATCTGTCTGTAGGTCTTTGTTAGGCGCAGCTTGAGAACAGGTTCCACCTGAGGACCGTCAGCGTTCCTGTATCCTGATGGCTGCTCGGCTCAGGTATAAGTGGAAGGGGCTGCTGCAGACGGTGGGTGGAAGAGAGCTGGACTGTTGTTGGGGAACCGTTGTCGCCGTGACTCGCTCCTCTGGTTGCGCTGACCCTTGTTGGCACCTTTGTCACCTGTCGCCCCACCTGTAATCACCCCTGGTTGTGAAGCAGTTTTATCTGGGTGTTTTGTCAGCTTCTGTAATTTATTCCTCTTTGTTTGACCTCGCTTTTGATGCTTAATTCAAAAGGTGGGCTGATTTGTCGGTTCTTCTCCAGTTTTGACCTTTTAATTTGACTCTTTATTTGTTTTCGCTGTTTTTTTTGACTTCCCCAGTCAGTCGCCTTGCGTCTCCCAAACTCCTGGACTGGGACATGAACCGACAGAACGTAGCATTGCTGGCTGCCAGCAGCTGGACCTGCTGCCCTTTTACACTCTTTTCTTTATTTTTCTGTCTTTTCATTAAGCTTTGATGGTCATTACTAATGGAGCTGCTTTTCATCTTTGAATTTGGTCAAATTGATCAAATAACAAGATCAACTTTGAGGTTTTCGTTTGAGCAGCGGCGCTGTTCTCCGGCTCTCCAGAGCTGTAATAAATGAGAGACTGATGTTGATTCGTCCTCCTCCAGCTCTTCCAGGGACTCTCAGACCGGATGACCATTTCACTCATGAGAAATTCATTGGATTGGGGGGCAGGGGGGGTTGGCGCTTGTCGACATGACAGGGAATCATATGGACGCCATCCTGACTGGTTTCTTCAAACCGTGTGCAGGACTCGCGGTAGAGAAGCCCCCGTGAGGGGGCCTGTCATTGCCATTATTGCATTAAAGATTGTGTTACTTTGGAAGATGACCCCTCGGAAGGTGGGTCGCACCCATGAAAGCGTGTGAATTATTCAGCCCGGCTGGACTGTTGAAAGCAGTGATTGTTGATGACAGCACGCTACCACCACCAGGGACCAGCTCCTAGCCTTTAAATAAGAGGAGCCATGACACAATTACCACCATCTCATCAGCACTTTGCCATCAGAGGGCTCGGCCCAGGTGGGGCCCGGCGACACGGCGTGCCAGGACGTTGAGGCCATTCATGCTGTCACTCCATCAGCTCAACCAGCTCAGAGGGAGCTGAAAAAACATCAGGGCTAGATTGTAATTATTGTCATTACAGCGGCTCCTGATGTGGAAAAGAGCCGAGCCGAGCTGGACCTGTGTGAGGACCTGCTGCCACCTACAGCCCACAGGTGACTTTTCACACCACCATCACACATTAACCTGTGTGAGTCCAGAATTGTGGAGCCCACCAGACGGGAGGGACTGGGCCGGGCTGCTGCCCGCCCAGGTGGACTGAGCAAATGAAGGATGATGCAGAACAATGAAGGAACCTGAACATCAGGTGATGCCTTCACAGCCTCCAGCAACATGCACAGTCGCACCACAAACTGCATTGAGAAGCTGATTTACTGTCTCAGCACGCGGAGGTCACTTCCTGGTTTGCTGTTTGTTTTTCTCTTTTCACTTTGGCTGACTCATATTTGGATTATTGGGTAAAATGGCAGCAGTGAACATTTCAAGCAAACGTGGGTTTTTAAAGCCAACGGTAGCATGTGGACAAGGTCATGTGACACAACAGGAAAACCAGGGTGGCAGCTGTGAACGTGTTTCCTGTCCCACAACAAAGTGAACCAGCACTCATCAACATGCTTTATCATCATGTTACAGACAGCAGCTGCAGGCTGGAGGAGAACTGAGGAGAGCTGAGAAGATCTGGAGGAGAACTGGAGGAGAACTGGAGGAGAAACTGAGGAGAACTGGAGGAGAACTGAGGAGAGCTGGAGGAGAACTGAGGAGAGCTGAGAAAATCGGAGGAGAACTGAGGAGAACTGGAGGAGATCTGGAAAAAGCTGATGGAGAGCTGGAGGAGAACTGAGGAGAACTGAGGAGAGCTGATAAAGAGCTGGAGGAGAACTGAGAAGATCTGGAGAAGAGCTGATGAAGAGCTGGAGGAGAACTGAGGAGAACTGGGGAAGAACTGGAAAAGAGCTGATGGAGAGCTGGAGGAGAACTGAGGAGAACTGGGGAAGAACTGGGGAAGAACTGGAAAAGAGCGATGGAGAACTGAGGAGAACTGGGGAAGACTGGAAAAGAGCTGATGAAGAGCTGGAGGAGAACTGAGGAGAGCTGATAAAGAGCTGGAGGAGAACTGAGAAGATCTGGAGAAGAGCTGGAGGAGAACTTGATGCGAACTGGAGGAGCACTGGGGAGAGCTGCTGGAGAGCTGGAGAAAGTGTTCAAGACAGTCAAACCATTTCCGTTATGTCAGATGAACATTGGGTTATTAAGAATATTCAAACATATCATGAAAGTAGCACCAAAATGAGCTGTCTGTCTGTCACCACACACACACACACACGCGCGCACACACACATACACACACACACACACACACACACACTTAAGAAAAAGCGGCTTGATGGAATGTTTCATCTGCGGGTGTCTTCAAAGAGACAGGAAGAAGAGATAAAGGTAGGTGAAGATACGTTTATGGTGGTCTACGTGCATGTGCGTGTGCGTGTGTGTGTGTGTGTGTGTGTGTGTGTCTGCCGTATCCTCTGCAGCTTCAAATGCATTTCATTTCCTAAAGTCAGAATCAATTCAAACCCTCTGAGGAGTTAAATCCATCTACCTGCTTGTCATTTCTGTCAGCTTTTCATCCCTCTTTCTTTCCCTTTCTCTAACACACACACACACACACACACACACACGGTTTTTTTCTTTTGAAGGGTTTCTGTTTTTCAGTCTACATGGAAAAGGGAGGAGAAGTGATGATGAATGAAGCCGTGCCTTCACACTCTCGTGGTCCCTGACGACGATCTGTTGGTGGTTTCCAGGATTCCAGTACCAGGATCCAGGACTACATCCATACTGGTGATGATTCAGCCCAGAGAGAGAGTGTGTGTCTGCACTGTGTGTGTGTGTTGTGCGTGCGTGCGCTGTTCAGGCTGCTGATTTTATTGGCTCTTTGTCTTGACGGCTCCTTGATTGTTTATCGGTTCTTGCCGCCGTTCTTCTGACCTATTACACTCCTCAGTCCTCCATCACCACACAAGCTTGTTATTAACAGTGTAATTATTCATGTTATTTACCAAACACTGAGTAGCTAAATATGCCTGTATTCCCATATTTACCGGACCTGCATGGTCCCATTTCTGTTCACCACTAATTGGAGGTGTGAAAATTCTCTACAAACTTGTAAACACCCCCCATGTGGACCCCCCCACCCCCCACCTGCCTCCCCAGGGATGCTCTTTCAGACAACATCTACTACAACATCTACCGTGTGGATGGAAGCACTAATATCTTCCCTCATGGCCACAAACGAAGCACGACCCTGATTTGTCCCTCCAGGAGAGGCTGAGTCAGCCGGTTTGAACCTGTCACTTTTCCCTCTTGTCCCGTTCCACTTGCAGCCTCCGATCTGCCCAGCACGGGAGAATTCCTCCTCCGAGCGTGTTTCCAGGGTTCACGGCTCGCTCCCCAAATGTTGAATATTGAGGGTTGGGTTCCATTCACGTTTATGGGCGCTCATTTTCTCCTCTCAAACATAATAAACATCTGTCTTTCTTTACAGGACAGGAAGGCACGACATCAAAGGATTGGGACACACTGAAGGTATGAGCACTCCAGGCGCTGAACAATACGACCGTAAAGATCGAGATTTAATGCGACGCCCCTCATCAAGAGTCATTTGTGATCTAAAGCACTTCTCTGGGAGAAAACGCCAAATTTCCGAATAAAAAACTCACCCCCACACTGCCTGAAAGAAGAGGGCCACTAGATTTGAACTCCTTTCATCCAAGAACAAAGGTAAGATATTCTGAGTCTTTTAATGTCTCTGAAATAAATTAAACCCATCAGGTATGGGGGCTTATTGACGAGGAGCTTTTTGCCCTCTAAATCAGGTCTTATTTGATTCTACACAAAGCGGTTATCTCCCACACACTGGCTCTGCTCCCTCCACACAGCAAGACTTGACACGCCTATATGACGCCTGTGTTTGGAGACCAAAGACCTCCACATCCACATGTATGGAGCATGTTTGTCTGCTCCTGCCTGCGGGACTGGAATGCCCTGCTCATGAAGAATAAAGCCAGCACTTCAGCAGTTCAAAACCCCTCTAATTAAAAATCTTCACTGTAATTAACTGAGGCTCATCCTGGATTTGGAACCTTCACTCTGACCCAGTGTAACTTAAACAGTGGCGCTGGCGCCTGGGTTCCACCATCGAAGCTGTCAGTGCAGGTGTGTGAGCAGGTTTATCTGGGCCCTCGGCACCACTATAGTGAAATGCAGCAGAGGACACACACAGTTTAACAGTGACAGTCTTCAAATTTGGATAACAGGCGACTTCATTGATACACCTGTTTCCTTCAGGAGGTTTGGAGAGGAATCATTAGCTGACGGCGCCGCTAATGTCCCCCTGGTTCAGGTGGCGTCATCGCAGCTGTCACCGCAGCATTAATGGCGCCGCCTCGGTAGAACACGGCGCCGTAACAACCGCCTTAAATCACCGCCGACAGCTTTAAGTCATACGCTAAATAAGGCGCGGCCGGGCCATCGATCGTGACCGTATAAAGGCCTCGTTGAAAGACTCGACGTCAGGAGAGACCGAGGACGTTCCCCAGCTCGCACCATCAGAACAACAAACATTGGGCCAGATTCACCAATATGTTCTTAAGAATCTTCTTAGATTATTTCTCAAGTTGTGTTTAAGAAGTTTCTTAAGAAAACCCTACGTCGGATTCACCAACGCGTTCGTAAGCCCCAGAATTGTTCGCAGCTGTGTTCTTAGATTGATGAATGCCCTCTGTTCGTAAGTTGAAAGCGCGTGCCAGGTGAGTCTAATTAACATACGATTAGCATAAGTCACCGCCCACTAATGCCCATAAAAGGAACTGCAGCAGGACCCTGTAGACAGAGCAAAAAGCAGCCAAATGCCCAAAGCTTGCCTCTCCACGCCTGATTTCTGACGCCGTGTTGACAATCAAGAAAGGATGGCTAACACGCTTGATAAAATTGCCTCAACCCTGATGACTATAGCCAACACGCTTAAAGAAATCAACGAGAATGTAAAAAAATAAACGTGTAAAAGCTGTGCTCGGATTGTGACAATAATGCATTTGATTCACAAACGGGCAATTAATCGCGCTCGAACGTGAACCACGTGCCTGCAGTCTGGCCCCATCATTGCGTCAGGACGCACATCCTCACGGGGTTGTGGCTCTGTGTCCAAACACATCCAGGGGCCCTTTAACATGCCGATGGTGGAGCGACTGCGCACATGCATCTGATTGAATAAAACTCCTGTGGAGTCTGAGGGTTGGTCAGTGGTGTCAACAACCAGGGCATATCCTCGATCCCCTAATAAAATAAATCAAGATCAAATCAAATAAAAAGACAGTTTTGGCATGGTTTCCAATTTGGTTGATTAATGTTAAGTCATTGGCACATTTACGTAATTTTAAAATTCTCCGTAAATCACCAAAAATAGGAAATAAACAAATAAATAAATAAATATGACAGAATCATTGTAATATTGAATTTTATTGAACTGCACAAGAGAAGAAAACACAACCATGCCAACATGTCGGCACTGAAATGTGCGCAAGAGTACTCCTGAGTGTTCGTAGGGTTTGTTCTTACTACGCAATAAATCCAGGATAAGAAGAAATTGGTGAATGCCACAATCTTCGTCAAACTGTTCGTAAATGGGACTTAAGAACAAATTTGTTCGTAAGAACGCTTCGTGAATCTGGCCCATTGTTCCCCTCCTCTTAAACTCAAAACGGACAGAAGTAAAAAAAACTGAAGATCACAAAACCTTTAAAAATGTTGTAAGAACATTTCTACTTCATAACCCGACGGGAAGGTTGAACACAGTCCAGCTTTATTCTTTCTCCAATGTCTCTTTAATGCCAAGACTGGAGAATAAATTAGAGTTAAGAGAGATTATTCCAGACATAAATAGCAGCTGAGGTTGAAAATAGAACAGATAAATCAAAGTAGAAAGTTTTATAATCTAAACTGGTAACACACAAAAAGGTGTTTTAACGGCATAAAGCGGCTGGTTGTGTCAGACAGATCTACTTTGTGGACCTGTAAACATCTATTCCCCAAAGATTTCTTCAGATAAAAATATTCTGTAATTTGTCATTTAAGCTAAAAGTCATTTAAGGCTAAAAAGCTAAAAAGCTAAAAGCATTTAAATACGACAAATATGTTGAAATCACCTTTAAAAAAACCCTTTTTGTGAGGATGCAGGAATATCTGCCTGATAGCTAAAACACATCTTGGCTCATGCAGCGAGCGTATTCAGAGGTATACTGGTCTTTCATATTCAGGGGGGCGGTGTGTGTGTGTCGGGGGGGGGGTGTAGTAGCGCAGCACTGAGCAGCAGGAGACAAATGAAATGAAAATGCTGAAAGGCAAAGAGTTCATTTCCCTGAGTTTGAATACGCAGTGGGCTGAGTTATATGCAGCATATTGAGACACCTGCTGAGTCAATACTGGACAGTGGGGGGGTGGTGGGGGGTGGGGGGGGGGGGGGTCATAAATTATGGAATGAGACCATGGAACGCAGAGTGAGGCATTCAAAAACACCAACACTGGAAAACAAACCGGGGGATGTGCAGAATAACGACAGGGACGACAAGCTGGGTCGACGCCTCATCTCCGAGCGCACGTGGACACGCGCACGGACACGCATCCTGGGGCCTGCACACATTTAAACCACAGCTCCAGAATTCTGAATGACATGTGCAGAAGGCGTGAAGCAGCACGCTGATTCAAAGTGAAGGAACCTTTAATTTTCCTCCTCGAAGCCGAGCTGACACAGTGGTGGTGATTAAACCTCCAAAATGCCTCTAAAGACGGAGCTAAAGGGGATGAGGCTAAACTGAAGCAACCTTCTGGGCCTCCTGCAGACGCTGCGCCAGACTCTGAGCATTCTTCATCCATTTTTATCTCAAAGCATCTACAATATGTCAAACACAAAAAGTTCCCGGTCCCCCCGAAACATCAGGAAGCACCAACAACAAAAGTGTATTTTTATCTGTGTTTGCTGGCAGCGAGGACGGTGGCCACGATGTGCTCTCATTAAAAGTTCTTCCCTTCAGCACCGCCGAGCTGCTGCAGGAGGGGGTGAACGTCCTGTGTCCTCGGACCTGTCCACAGTCCCCTGTTGTAGTGCTGAAGCACAGCTAATGACAGCGCTCCTGCACTTATCTGCTCCAACACTGAGGAAGCTGCCCGGCAAGTTGGTACCCGCTGTTCCCTTTTCTCTTTACATCCCCCCTCTTTGATTTCTCCCCACTTTTCATTGACTTCTCTTAATCACTTTGATCTCGCTGCAGTCTTTGCGACCAGCAGAGCATTAGGAACCTGCCCACAGACAGGAAGCCAGCAGAGGGAGTTCACAGGCAGGACGCTGGACTTGGAGAAGGAAGCACAACCGTGGAACATGTTCAGAATAGCGTCTGCGAAGAGAACCGCCACAGTGGGAAACCACCAGAGCGGTCTGATAAGGTGATCAGTGGAGTCCAGCAGGCTGCCTCCTCTAATGATCACCAGTCCAAGCAGAGCTGAGGTGTTCAAATGCTATTTTATATACATATATACAGATATATACTGAACGTGTTGTCTCCTCAGAGCCTCGTCGGCCTGACGAATGTCTTCTATTAGGTTTGATGGGGTGAAATGGTGGTGGGAAATTTTGTAGATGCTTGTAGATCTTTGGAGATGCTAATTTCCCTGTGGACACCCCCTAAAGGGATCAATAAAGTACTCTTGAATCTTGAATCTTGAAAGGTAATATGGCTGTTGAGTAGCACAATCAATCAATCACATCAATCAATCAATCAATCAATCAATCAATCAATCGGAGGAGGAGAGGAGAGGGAGAGGTGAGGGAGGGAAGGAGAGGAGAGGAGAGGAGAGAGAGAAGGAGAGGAGAGGAGAGGAGAGAGAGAGAGGAGAGAGGGAGAGAGAGGAGAGAGAGGAGAGGAGAGGAGAGGAAACCATGACCCAGTGGGGTGACAGAGGCCTGTCAGGTGATCATGTTTCTGGACCCCGGCAGCCTTGGCCTATAACAGCACAGCTAAGATGTGACCTAACGATTAGACGACCCCCTAAGTATGATAATTTGTCTGTCTATGATAGTAACTGGAACTACTGAATTAGTAACAATAAGCTTTTTCAAAGAGGAAGGTTTTAAGTCTGATCTTAAAGTAGTGATGGAGTCAGCCTCCTGTACCTGGACAGGGAGCTGGTTCCATAGCAGGGGGGCCTGGACAGGGAGCTGGTTCCATAGCAGGGGGGCCTGGACAGGGAGCTGGTTCCATAGCAGGGGGGCCTCGTAGCTAAATGCTCGGCCCCCCATTCTACTCCTAGAGACTCTGGGGACCACCAGTAGACCAGCATTCTGAGAGCAGAGCGGTTTATTGGGCTGATAAGGTGTCACTAGCTCCTCCAGGTAGGATGGATCTAGGCCTCTGAGGACCTGGTAGGTCAAAAGAAGGGTTTTAAAAATTATTCTAAATTTAACGGGCAGCCAATGAAGAGACTCCAGTACAGTCATGTGACCTTCTGTGGTCAATACCTGTCAGAACTCTGGCTGCAAGCATTTTGGAT
This sequence comes from Takifugu rubripes, assembly GCF_901000725.2. NCBI lineage: Eukaryota > Metazoa > Chordata > Actinopteri > Tetraodontiformes > Tetraodontidae > Takifugu > Takifugu rubripes. The sequence goes on along the minus strand of NW_021821632.1, from coordinate 304,820 downwards.
CAGCTGGAGGGCTTCTTAAAGAGTTGTTTGGACACCCTAATAATAAAGAATTACAATAGTCCAGCCTGGGAGGAACAAAAAGCTGGACTAACTTCAGCATCATGGTGGGTCAGTAAGCTTCCTGATCTTTGTGATCAAAAGTTACTCTGAGATTCCTCACAGAGAGACTAGATGTTAATGAGATACCATCTAGAGTGATCATGTGATCTAATCTATCCCTGAGAGGTTCAGGACCAAACACCATGACCTCAGTTTTTCCCGGGTTAAGGAGGAGGACATTTGAAGACATCCAGGACTTTATGTCTTTAAGACAGGTCTGGAGCTTCACTAACACTAGCAGCAGAATGTGGATCTTCTCCCCACTGTGCAGCTTTGAATGTACAAAGTGGTTCTAGAGTTCAGAGCTCTGCAGCCGGTCCCTCGCCGGCGGACCCTGATGGGGGGGTCTCCATCACAGATCAGGCAGCTCAGGCTCCAACGGGACAAAGTCAACACGTTTGACCAAAATCAGAAAAGTCCATAGAGGTTTTATCATCATCTGTTTGTAGTTGAACTCCTTTGTGTGTGTGGTGTGTGTGTGGTGTGTGTGTGTGTGTGTGTGTGTCTTGGTCGGGTCTCCCATAAACAAGTGGTGTTTAATCTCAGCGGGATTATGCGGTTAAATAAAATGAAACATATTTCGAGAGAATCCCCTCCCAGAATAAAGAAGAGACAGAGACAGAAGCTTGCAGCCTCCCCAGGAATGTTTCATCAGAATTCGCACTTTCCAAAGCGTTTCCAGCTGGACTTGTGCGGGCGTGACGCCTCTTCTTCTCGCCACATTTTGATCCCTGGCCAGTTCGGACGCTGGCCAGGGCCCGCGGCGGGCCTGCAGGTGTGGGATGGCGGACCATACACTCAGCAAGGGTTTCGGGTGCTTCGGATGGAGAGGAATCTCTGGGTGAGAACAGATTGACTTCTTTGTTTGGCCTGAAAGGACACTTGATGGTTATAGAAACAAGATGTTTACTCTTGGATGGTTCACCTCCTGACATTTTCCTGGCATCTCCCCTCTTCATCTTGCCTCTCCTCCTCCTCGCCGTATAATTCCTGGCCTCATTGCCACGCTGTGATGTACAGCGCTTCATTAAAGACTCTCCTTCTCTCTCCAAATGTCTCCACAATGATGCATCAGCAGCAGAGAACCTATTTGTATCCATGCTAATGAGGCTGAGTGAGTCCATCCCTCCTGGCGAGCGTGCGAGCATCACGCTCTCCTGCAGTGAGGCTCTACACGGCGAGAGGGTAGAATATTCTCTTTTCTCCCTGTTGAAGGCTCTTCCTTACTGCTGTTTACTTTAGTTCAGGCTTTTCAAATTGAGAGAATTATCTGTTGGCAATGAAGCTGTAATTATAGCGCCTAAGCAGCATCTCCAGAGAGAAGCCTGCACTTTTTAATCATGGTTAGAAGACTGGAGATGGAGACGATGGAGCAAAGAACAAACAAAGAAAAGTGAGGAGCCGCTGTTCGAGCAACTGACTTGGCTCCCTATTGATTGTGCAGGAGATTGCTCCATTTGCCATCTAATAAACACACACAACGTACAAAACACACAAAAGTGCGTCTATGTTTTAGCCGAGGGAAATTCTGCCACAAACCTTTTTCCGCTTCTTGTCTTTTCAAACCTGAACGATCCGACCGGAAAATGAATTTGATGTGAAAACCGATCAATCGTTTGCTCAGTATTTGCTTCTAATTTATTGTTAGTTATTAATTTAGTTAATTATTGTAAGTTATTTGTCAAGTAAAGAGACACCAAATGTATCAGTCATAAAAATGTGTTTGTTAGTTCGACTCGTGCAACTGTAATAATGTAACAGTTGAGTGTTTGCTTCTCTAACCAGAACATAAAAAAGCATAAAATGCATTTATGGATGAACTTTAAAAGCTCCCCTGGAGGAAAAAAAAGCAGAAGAAAGAAAAGCATAAAAGCAGCAGCTGTCATGGGCCACGTCCCTCCTCTTCAGTCTGCTTCAGTCATTATTCCAGCTCAGTTTAATCTGAAGAGTCTCTCAATCATCACTGCACTTGTTTTCCCTTTTGTCCAAAGACAAAGGTTCACCTACGTCATTTACACCCCCTCATTAACATCCAGTCATTTAAAGACACTTGTCCAACTGAGGTGGACGGCACCATCGCGCCTGTAATGCTGAGACCAGTGTGAATAAACTGCTGGCCTCCTTTTCTTTACTTGTTTGGGAAGTTAACGCTCGTCCATCCATCTTCTGTCAGCCCGTGTTTATTCCTGCTCAGGAAGAGGAGCAGGAATAGAGCTGATGTCCCAGCAGTCTCCAGGAGACAGGCTGGAGACTCAGCAGCAGCCTGACAACAATGGCTAATGATCACACCGACAGGCGTGAGGGTAGGCTGGACTGCAGCTCCTGTGTGTGTGTGTGTAGACGTTCTTATTTCAGAGACCTGGTGTGAATCATTTTTAAATGTCACTAAGTCATTGTCATGTTACACAGCCCGACCGTGGTCCATTTCCTGAGGAGAACAGCACCACAGAGGAAGCAGCTCGTCTCCGTCTGTCTCCGTCTGCTGTTGTTAACACCTCTTGTGTCCACAGACGGTCACCCCCGCCACAAAACCCCTCATTTGTGCTTTTACACACTGCTGTAAACTGCAGGACTCGGTTATTTTCTACATTGGTGTCGCTGCTGAAAGGATCAGAATGGACCCAAATAGATGGTTTATATGATGTGTGATAAGCTACCGCTAATCAACAGAGGAGCTGATGTAGCATCAACAAGCTAAACCATCTCCTTTAGAACTGGACCCTGAGCTCAGCACCAGTGCCGGGGCTGTGTGGGTCACAATAAAGTCCACCTTCAATAGGATCATGAAACCAAAAACCATTCTGGTCACAGTCTGGGTGAGCTCTTTTCTTATTGGGAATGTTGGGGAATGTTGGCTCTCATGGATCACTGATCATCAGCTGCAGCTGCTCTGCCTCTCAGCACAGCTGGAGGTGATCCCACAGATCAGCGTTAGCTTCATCACAAAGGTCCGTCCTCCGTCCTCTCCGGTTTGGTGAAAGTCTTAATAAAAAGACACACTCTTCTACTTAATGTTCTCTTAAGTACACAGATCCCTCAACTTTAATCAAGGCGTCCATATTTGGGATAAAATTTGTAGCACCTCGTAAAACATTTATACAGCGTGCAGCCGTGAGCGTGTCGTCTGGAAGAAGGGATCACACACACACACACACACACACACCTGCTGCAGGGCAGTAAAGACACACCGACGTTAGCATCGGGCCTCATCATCTCAGTTTCTCCAGGCTGTGTCTGCTCTCAAGACTTCTGCTGAGGAAAATAACAGATTTATGGAGGCCGTGTTAACAGAATCCTTAGTTACTGCAAGAAACAGATGAATGAATCACCACAGCGTGTGTGTGTGCGTGTGTGTGTGTGTGTGTGTGTGTGTGTGTGTGTGTGTGTGATGAAGGAACCCACACAAAGTCGTGTGTGTCATTGATCCAGCTGTTTGTTGGTTTTCAGTGTCCTAATGGACCAGTTCTCCCTGTCAGCTGGGACACAAACACTGGTTTAGATGCTCAGCAGCTGCTTCCCTCGACCTGAGGAGGACAAGCAGCTGCTGATGGAAATAAATGACACACACACACACACACGTATTACGTACGGATATTTTAATCATTTTGTGGAATCCTCCTTTACCGTTGACAATGTCTGGGCTGAGATTCATAGAGATAAAATCTTTAAAAGGAGCCTCGAGGTCTCCACCATTACAACAAATACAAAGTGGAACATGATGTTCCTTGTTTTAAATATAGATTTTAAATATATGTTCTAGGAAGCTGCATTAATGGGCCGAACGCTCAGATTACATTTCTAATTTTTATAAATTCCAGTCAAGAGGAGCAAAGAGGGGAACCGGTTTTGTCAGACTGAAAGAATAAATCCTGATCTATAATAGAGCTTGAAATTGCTTCAGCTGGAGCTCCACAGACCTCCTGGACAGTGTCCACGCGGTGAAACCAAACAGGCCTGCAGCAGCAGCACTGCTGTGTTTGTGGCTGCGGGAGTCATTTAAAGCAGATGTTTCAGCATGTGCAAGTTGCTCCAGAAAAATAGTTCCAGGAGCAAATTCCAGTAGCGCTGTGATGCACCTGCTCTGTTGTTAGAAAAGTTTGAAATGGTTCCTACCTCAGATCCAACTCGGGGTCTCTCCCTGAAACCCAGCAGATATTTGGGTCCCCTCAGGCCAACCATCAGCAGCACATCCCACAATAAAAGCTAAATAATTACTGAGCCTGAGGAGGTGATGTGTCTGCGGCCCCCCAGTGGTGCCGCTCGCTGTTGTGACTGCCTGCAGGCTGGTGTTACACTGAGATATGAGGGACCGATAAAGGCAAGTGAGGAATATACCACAGAAAAAGAACTGTACTTTCTCTAGTAAGTGGTGCAAGTTATTAACCCCCCGGAAGGTTATTAAAAGGTCCGGGAAATGGAGATTGAAATCCCAAAACCTGCTCAGGAAGCCCCCTCGGATTGGACTGGGCACTGTTGGGACGTAACTGATGTGACGGCAGCAGCCAGATGTGGAGGGTGGAGCTCACATGGCCTCTCTTCAGTCATGTGACAGGCGTGGAGAAGGTCACACCTTCAAAAGGAGACCTGAATCAATTCTGCTGTGCTGGAACTCATAATCAACATCAATATTTCTTTAATTATGCGTATGTGTAATTAGGTGCCCCCCCCCCCCCCTTCCCTTCGTAGGCTAACATGATTAATGGTGCTGGAAATCAGCATTTGGAACAAATAATCCCTCATGTTTGACTCCAGTTCACCTTGTTTCTCTGCTTCTTTATCAGTCAACAATCTCAAGGAGGGTTTTCATTGTGGCGCCCATTAAAAAGTCATTCCGAGGCGTTAATGACTCTTTTTCTATCTTCCTCATCAGCTGGTTCTGACGTCTGCATTCCCAGAATACTTTGGAACTATGAAGTGGAACAATTTAAAAGTTAATTAAAACCTGGATGGTGCTGAGATGCGTTGCTCTAATGTGTGACCCCGTCCGTGGTGCTAATGAGTACCCGAGTCAGAGGACACGGCTGGAACTGGACTCCCAGAACCGTCCACCCAGAACTTACCACCGTCTCCTCGTTAGTTCCCTCCTTTCATCACTCTGTGATGCGGCGCTTTAGACCGAGATATCTTTACTTTTGAGTTAATCCGACCAATAACGTGGCAGCAACAAATCAATGGACGGGGATCCACAGAGATCCATGTCGGGGGGGCAGGACAGGAGACGTCAACAATGTAGGAGACGTCCTCAGGCAGAGACGCCCGCCGCTGGAATCTATTATTCGTAGTAAATGTGAAGTATTTTCGCGTTATCATTTTATTATTTAGGAGTGAACCTATTTTATGGGTCTGTGTGTCGGTGCCTTGAGACACTGCTGTCCAACCTTCTGATTTATTGGATATATTTGAAGTGGTGGCTGTGGGAGGACAGCAGAGCTCATTTGTTAAACCTCTGAATAGCAACGAAAATAAGAACACACCGGAATTCTGTTGCCTCAGAAGCTTCCGTCCCACACATCCATCACAGAATGCTGTCCGTGTCCTTTAGAGACACATCTGGGCTTCTGTCGAGCACATATTTTAATCATGCGTCTGTATATTTAGAGTTGCTGCTGTCGGTGTAATTTAGTGGAAGGTAGAACTGTGAGGGGAGCGTGGCAGCTCGGGAGCGCGGTGCCGGGTGATGGATAGTTAATATTAAAAAGCTCAGGACTCTCAAACTCTAATCCTCCCGCTGAGGGATGCGCGTGTTGGCAGGGAAAGAAAATCAGGTTTAGGAGAAGAAAAGAGTAACTTGTGCTTACACATGTGATTCCACATGCACATGAATCAATACTCATAAGCTGAGGGTCCCCTAATGTCTAGTCCTCCATCAGATGGACGCAGACTGGCTGATATTGTGATGTTTGCTGAAGGGAAGGACCCGCGTGGCTCAGAATCGCTGATACAACCTTCAGGTCCTCTGGAGCCTCCGTGGAATTGACTTTCAGCAGATTCTCATAGGACCCACATCAACTTACCCCAGACTCACTGTGGAGCTCCTCAAGCTGCTGCTGGAGCATTTCTGCCTTGTGTCAAGGAGAATCATCCTGTTGACAGAATCCACAGACATCGGAAAATACTTGTTGGGGTCCAGGGTTCTGGGTTGTGTTTCTGGTTCCTCCTGCAGGGGGCGTGCTGGACTAGTGAACCTGCAGAACCTGACTCCTGTGTTGGCTCCACGCTGGAGTTCTCTGTGTGCCCTGGAGGATTGAACGAGTGCTTCCTTGTGCTCCAGGAGGACCAACTGGTGCCAGTTGGATTTGTTTTGTTAAATAAAGACTAGTTTTGGGGCTTTTTATCACTGTGCTTTGCCTGCTTTTGGGTCCTGTAAAAACCCAACCTTAACAGTACTGTTCCCAAGAAAGGGAGAACACGGTCTTTAGTCCGCTAACCTACCTGAGCACCAAGTCAAGAGAACATTGTTGCTAATAGCATGCTACTAGTATGCTAACACTCCAAAGCAGGATTTTGAGCTCACAATAGCAACAGTGGGGGGAGTCACCAAGACCTCAGAGCTGCTCTAGATACAGTTGAACATCACATTCTCTTTCTAAGGACGGAAACATTCTGCCTTAAACTGGTTCAGATCTTAACTATCAGACCGGTCTCAGTTTGTGCACCCAGACTAAACCAATCAGCTCCTGAAACTCCGCCTCAAAGACATCACGACTTGGATAACACGAATTTTCCTACAGCTAAACTCAGATAAACTGAAGGTGTCTCGCTGGGACCCAAACACCTGAAGAACATGTTCTCTACTGATGTAGCCTTGCTGGGAGACATTAACCGGTCCTCCAGTACCAGGGTGAGGAACCTCAGTGTGGATGCCCATGTTCAGCACCTTTTAAAGCTCTGCCTCTTATCACCTGGGCAACATCACTAAAGTCCAGAACCTTCTGTCCCGGAGTGATGTAACTGTTCCAGAATGCTCAGGTGCCGTCTAGAACCAGGGACAGATACCAGGAACAGAGACCACATTAGTCCAGGACAGGCTGCTCTACATGGCTCCCCGTATAATCTAAAGTAGAGGTGAAAATCCTCCTCCTCACATACGAGGCTGTTCATGGTCTTGGTTCCTCTTATTCAGATGAACCATCCAACCAGAGCGCTACGCTTGGCTTCCTCCACCCGTATTCATCTCATGAATGCACATGTCACTGCTGGAGCATGTCTTGTTTTCCTCCAGTCCTGCAGACTCCTGATATGGTCCATCAAGGTCTGAGCTCCATTTGAGAACATCTGCAGATGCACCTGGGCCGGTGGACAGACTCTATCTGTAAGTAGAAGGAACAGATATATTAGTGGTGTTGATCTTGTCTGTACACGTGGCAGCTTCTGCACATGTGTCGGCTCCAGTGATCCCTCAGCTGTGGTAAATGAGCTGGTTCTTCTGTCAGAACCAGCAGTGGTTTCTGTAGCAACAGTAGTTCTGTGTTGGATGGGGCCACGCAGACCAGCCTTTCTGTTTCCAACAGGGGCCAAATTAGCCAAATATATCCCAGGGGCCACAGTGAAGAGATGATCCACATCTTCCAGTCTTGTTGAAGTCTGTCTCTTCCTCATTATTCAGAAAGTTCAAACAATCAAGCTAGAACCTTTTTCAGTTTGAATGAGGCCATCAATTTGGGTCAAACAGACAGCCTGAAGTCAGGAGCCCCCCACACATTTATCACTGGCAAACCAGCACACAATCAGTTCAACTTCACTACACAATTACTCTCAACAATAATGATGAGGCTTTTCTGCTAGACTGGTAGATCTTTTAATGGGAAAGTCTCTTTACTGGCATATCCAGGCTGAGCGCTGACTGCGAATGTCACATCGATTCTCTGTGGACTCATTAAACTTCTCAAGATGTCTGTGCTAACCTGTAATACGTGTCTGACAGGATCCCTGACTGTCGGCGCTTGTGCTGTTGTTGCTCGGTGTCGATCAGAAGCTCAACAGCGTGTTCGCGTGCATGTTTAATATCCTCATTGTTGCGGCTCTGACGCCTCCACCTGAACAACAGTTGGTGGATTACAAATGGAGCTGCACTTCTGACTGGCTCCATCAACAGTAAGCTGATCGCAACCTCCTCGAGGGTCTTAACACAATGTGCCTGTCTCATGAGTGATTTCCAGGCTGGAGGTGCAGCAAAGCCCTGGCAGCTTCCACCCCACCAGTGAGGAAGCCTCTCTGAGCCCAGAACATGACCTCCTGCTGGGGCGGAGTACATGGATCCTCTTCTTACTGCGCTCTGCTCTGGAAGCCACTTATTTCCATTAGGATTTAAGCGACTGTGTCATCAGCTCCTTGGGTTCCTGCCGCATCGCTTGTTATAATGAAAGGAACATTTATCATCTAATATTTGATAAAAATGCATCCCAGCCTCAAAATGTCATTGTACGTTCTGTATTATGTCAACAAATTCTTCTGCTTTGTAGCTTCCTCTTTGCTCTGTAGGCAGTCATCAAGAGAATAGCGTATTATTTAAAAAATAGAATCCTCAGATTCCAAATTTCCCCTCAGCTGCAACAAGCCCCGTTAGACAGTAATATCAGGAGTCATGGATGACTCCCCACAGCTCCAGATGATTAAGGGGGGGTGTTTGACACTTTTAAGCTCTTATTTTATGCATCATAACAGCAGAAATGCAAGACACAATATACATGTTGAGTAATACCCGTCTATATTAATGTATGAAATAATGATGTTCTGCATAACGTCCAACATGCACTGCTCCTCGTCATGCTGAGCGTCGGTACCAAGCATCGACGCCCCCTATGGTGGCCTGCCAGGGTCTACACCATATATCCCGGCAGTAATCAGCAGTCACCCTGATGTGCCCCTCCCTCCTTAGCCTCCATCTGTATCTCCACTATTACACACAGACAAAACAAAGGATTTGAACAAAGGGACGAACGCCCACAGAGGCCAGGGGCGTCAGCAGCGGCCTCATGTTGCTGTTAATTTAACTGTCTGCCTGCGTTTGCAGTGACACAGCTGTCCTCCCCGAGCTGCGTGTCTAAGCTATCGCATTCAAACCAACACCAGCTACCAGCGCAGGAGCAAACGGGGCTGCGACTGTAAAGCCGCTAAACAGCTGGGCCTCCCTTTCCTGGATAGTGGAGGCAGCCCCCAGTGCGGTCTGTGAATGGTATTTTTACCACAGTTGGTTTCTAGCATTAGAAACGCTTCCTGGATGTGTTCGTCAAAGAGGTAATAACCATTTCACTGCACGGCTGCCTGTCAGGCAGGACCAGTGGCTTCTGTTCTCCTGTGAACACCCCAATGACTTTTCATGACAGCCTGCAGCAGCAAATGGTAACTTGCCAAATTGTACATTTTAGGTCAGTTGTCATAGCAACACAGTGTTCTTTTAAGCTAAAAGACTGCTTGCCAAGACTGTGTTTGCAGGATAAATTCATAGGCTAATAATTACAGTCTCAAATGAGACGTGAGTCATTACTGACATCGATCAATGAAGCAGGAAACCCGAGAGAAGGAAAGCGGAGGTTTGGGAACAAGTGCAGCGATCAGCGAGACGATGTTCACAGACGAAGCAAAACTGTGGAGTCAGCACGGGGGGGGGGGTGACCCTAACCCTAACCCTAACCCTAACACACTTTAGTTCAGGCCTGCTCTGGTCTGTTCAGGACAGGGGGACAGGTCCCGTCGTCCCACCAAAAGCCTGCGTGCTTTGATAAAGATTTAGGAAGTCGGGTTCCTGTTGTTCAGTCTTTGGGCCGATGGCATGCTGTTCGATGCTACGTCGTTTGCTCCTCTTCATTCATCGTGTTTAGCTCCACCGTCAACGTCTCGCCTCCAGTCTCCGCCTTTCTGAATGTTGTCTTGACAACGTTTAATTGTACAATTCTCAAACGCTAAATGCACCTTTGGAGGAACCGGCTCGTCTCACCTCAGCAGCTTTATTGATGTGCAACCAGCAGACACTGATCTCACCTTGACTTTCTCTCAGGGAACTCAGTCCCCATCTAAAGCTGCGCATCAAGGATCCTGCCACATATTGTGACCTCCACCCATATACAGGAAGCTGTAATACAAGGTTACATAACAGAGTCACTGAGATTATGATCAAAGCCCCATGGCCTTGATCTTTTGGAGCGTCCCTGTGGAACATCACCAACATTTAATGAGCTCTTCTTTGGCCCATTATCAATATTTCCTGAGAATTTCATTCAAATCTCATGAACCTCTTTAGTTAACAGTCACAGAACCACCTTGGTGGAGCTAAAACCCAACACGCCTCTGGTGAAGCATGGCTCTCCAAAAGCAGACGGTTTTGCAGTTATCGATAATTGAGTGAGCACATGAGGATAGAAGGAGAATTTTGTAAAGATGATCTATTATAAAGTGCTGGGGCTCCAGGGAATCTGCTAAAGATTAACACGTGTCTACTGAAGCAGCAACAGTAATATCGGGGTGAGGTGGTTTCCCTGTTGTTTCACATTCATGAAGCATCACTGGAGATGATCACGGCTTCAGTAAGGCTTGGACAGTGTCTCTCTAAAGGTCAGAACCTCCACTTTCAAATGGATTTGTAGAAAAATCAGTTTCAACAAAGCAGCTTTTCTGCTGCGTGTCTGAGCTCTATGATCCAACATCCATGTGTCAAATACGAGGCCTCTGGGATCAACACTTTAACTCATTTGGTGACACCGAGGCCACCTCCACAAGGCCCAGCTACCACAGATGTGTGCTCCATCACTTCATTTCTGCCAACATTATGAGCAGAGTTTGCACAAAGAAAGATTTATGGTGGAACTGAGCAGTAATAAACCAGCAGCACGGTGAGATAGAAGAGAAAGGACGTCACGTCAGGCCTTTTGTTCATCAGAGATGGACGATTCACCTCTGCTTCAGGAGACGTTATCAAGCCATTCAGAGCAGAAAGATGAACACTTCTGGTGTTAGTGCAGGAGACACCTGGTGCAGCAGCAGGTTACGTCCCTCCCAGACGGAGTTTGAGCACATCTGTGCATGTTCGGAGACATCGAGACGGGTTAGCATCTCAGGGGAGGACGTGTCGTTTCCCAAACAGCTGACTGTGTTACGCAAGAGTTGAAAAGACAAAACGCTGTTCTGGTTCAGCCCAAAGAGACGAACCTGAGCTGAGAACAACGTGGTTAACTCGGTGATCCCTAACCTCAGAAATCCAAAACCCAATTCCAAATTTGGAGAGTGTGAATCAAAACCCAAATGCAGTATTTTGTGATGGCATGAGGTGAATGAAGCCACCGAGTGAATCCGGTGGAACGGGTCCAGAACAGTGGTTCTGAAGGTACAGCCTTCAGAACCAGCAGTCGTTCAGCGCATGGCGCCATCATCTCCAGGCCATAGTATATTCAGAAGACGCAGAGACTCTGGGGAATCAGGGTGAAGATGTGGAGCAGGAGGAAACGTCCACGGCACCAACGAGGAGGCTTCCTTATTGAAACGGGCTGGGCGGGAATTCCGGCCCTGCTGGGATGAACAACCGTTGGGTTTTAATCAGTTCTGACTCTGAGTTGCGTCTGAAATACAGGGGCCCCTGTGGACGGAGACGTCTGGATCATGTGATCATCTTTTTTAAAGAGGACACTATCAACCAGCGTGTCCTGGAGCAACGTTGATGCCATATTTCTGCCTGTTGCCAACCAATCAAGGCTCCTTCAGAGTCTGTAGGAAACAGAAATGAAACTCAGGAGAAGACAGCCCGCTTCCACCTCATGGATATCTACTTCACACACACACACACACACACACACACACACACACATAAATACTGCAGACCCTAAAGCCATGTTATAAGTCAAGATGGAGAGAGGGTGCATGTAGCTCTAATCCGGCAATTAATTCTTCTCCAACTGGGGGCCCCCAGAGAGCTCTCTGACACTTCTATTAAAAGGCAAAAATGAGACCCAGCATGAAGGTGAAGTGGGAGATATCTCCTTTATTCTCCACATCCCCACTGAGAGCAAAGTTTTACAGTGTTTTTGCCAAATAGTTGATTTTTCAATTCCTCCTTTCCCCAACTGCTGGGACGAGCCAGCAGCTGCTTTTGTTCGCAGCAGCCTTTTGCTCACGCAGGCCAACTTTAGAGCGACATTTGAGCTTTATTGCATGCAGGTAATGTCAGCCTTCTTATTGAATCGGCACAGCTGCTTTCACATCAGGAACTACATGCAATCAAATTTTATTTTGCAGTTTGTGGCAGAGCGGGTTCATATAATATCACCAACTGGTGACTTCATTCAGTTAAATGCACATAAATAGGAATTGATTTCTCTCCAGACAATAACAATTTTTGATTAAAAAGGCTTCATTTGTGTCTATGTGAGGGGATAACACAATTTGTTTAAAACTCAATAATAATAATATCATGAAAAGGGGAAAAGTTTGAATACTGCTGCCCCCAGAGCACAGCAGCACCTCCAAAATGTTACCAGTCAAAAGAAAAAATGTGCTACTCTGATCATTATGCTCCTATAAATAGACCCTCTGATCAATGACCAGAGTCTGGGGTTGAAATCAGTCATTTAGTTGGTTTTGAATTAAACTGTCTATTGTATTACTTGTGTCTGTATTATTGTCCTTCAATCTAAAAGGAATCACTGCCTCTCTGCCTGACCCCCCCCCCCCCCCCCCCCCCCCCACACACACACACACACCGCACTAACTCTAGATCTGGCTTTATGCCACTGAAATGGCAGTTTTTCAGGCTGTTTCATTCTATGTTGGGCAGAAACAATTGTGGATCAATGAGAACTGATGAAAGGTCGGCGTGATTTTCTGGGATGGAAATAAAAGTCTGAGTGTGTGTGATCAGAATGCTCTTAACTTGACCTCAGTGAAAAAGTGTAACTACCCCCATCACACCCGTCCAACGTCATCAGTGCTTGTCCCCAGGTTTAGTCTGAACTATAACGTTAGCAGCTTGTGAGCTGAGCTGCTCTCACGCAGCTACACAACACAACACAAACCAAATGAAAACATCCCATCCGGACTTCCAACACCTCATGATTTAATGAATCATTTCTTCTCCAAACTCCAAATCCAATAAAAGAACTGACATTGTTAATAGAGTGATTTGCAAATCCCTCCCAACCTACAGGATCCACTTTAATCCACTCCAAAAACTGTAGTTGATGTTCCAGCGGATCATTTGTAAATAATCCCTCATTTGCCTTTAAAGGGTGGTTTCATCTGCAGGAGGGGGTTATTTATGTCCATCGGTTGGTAGTTTATAGAACTGAAGCAGTCAGACACCATCTGGTTGGATGCCGACACCTCCAAAGGCAGCGAGCTGCTGGGGGACGGCGTGCACGTTGAGTCCATCATTGATCGTATCGGTCACCTCATCACCGAGCAGCCTGTTGTTTATGCATGCAGGTCAGCTGACCCACACAGGCGTTCAAGACGTCACCGCGCGGCTTCATGTTGAGTGATTACCTGAAGAGGCTCACCAGACAAGACGTTATAGCAGGTGATCGTCCGGGGCAACACGGAACCTCTCATCTGGCTCAGCCAAGAGCAGGTCTTATTTGTTAAAAACTAAGTGTGAGTCAGTTGTTTAGTGCTTCATTTCTCAGTCTTGTGTCATTTTCCTCAACCAGCCTTGAAGGCGGCCAAACACACCTGCACCTTTTATTCATTCATTTCTGTTCTATTTTGCTTTGCATTGAGGTTTGACCTTCACTCAAGGTGATTCGAGCCAGAAACAAACTCCCAAAGGAAAAGAGCCAAATAAAAGGTCCTTCACTGTTGGACGTTTGATGAAAGTTCTTTATTCCACAGCAGCAAACATGAGGATACAATGAGAGTTCAGCTCATCACGGCCCTAAGATACCATCCACACGTCCCTCATCATCATCATCATCATCATCCTTCTCATCTTCATCATTCTCTTCTTCATCAGCAGTAGCATCATCACCACCAGCATCCTTCTCATCTTCATCATCCTCTTCTTCATCAGCAGTAGCATCATCACCACCATCATCCTTCTCATCTTCATCATCCTCTTCTTCATCAGCAGTAGCATCATCATCACCACCATCATCCTTCTCATCTTCATCATCCTCTTCTTCATCAGCAGTAGCATCATCACCACCAGCATCATCCTCTTCATCATTATCATCATCACCACCAACATCTCATCATCATCCTTGTCATTATCACCACCAAAATCATCACCACCATCTTTTTTTATCATCCTCATCATCATCACCACCAACATCTCATCATCATCCTTGTCATTATCACCACCAAAATCATCACCACCATCTTTTTTTATCATCCTCATCATCATCACCACCAACATCTCATCATCATCCTTGTCATTATCACCACCAAAATCATCACCACCATCTTTTTTTATCATCCTCATCATCATCACCACCAACATCTCATCATCATCCTTGTCATTATCACCACCAAAATCATCATCACCACCATCACCACCATCATCATGACCACCATCATCATCTTTTTTATCATCCTCTTCATCATCACCATCCTCTTCATGCTCATCAGCAGCATTATTATAATCATCATCCTCTTCATCATCACCATCTTCATCGGCGTCTGGGTCAACAGTCCTCTCAGCTGGCTCTAATTGAAACGTCCCTCAGAGCTTCTGCTTCCGAACCCTGGTGCGTTGGTGTTGCTGGCAGGTTGAAGGTGCAGAGGGGCGACAGCTGCTTGGAGTTGCTGTAATGAGGCGCAGCTGCAGCCAGGTCCATGATTGTGGTGGCTCGTCCACTGCTGCCAGATGGTTAAACACCTGTATGCTGGGAGCAGGCTTTCTCTCTGCTTGTTCTTGGATTACCTGCACATTACTTGCAACTGTTTTACCTGCGGAGAGCTGTGATTATTTGTTTTTTTTGGGGGGGACTAATGGAATAAAATGTTTTTTATCTTTTTCCAGGCAGACATATTTCCCCCTCGTCATCTCTTCATGCTTAAAGACCAGAGATTATTTTGTTTCTTTGGCAATAAACACCTGTTAACCCAGGCTGGGTTTACTGGCACCAGACTCAACCCTGGACACTAAAATAGCAAACGTACAGCTAGCTAAAGATAAAACTCAGAATGAACTAGAATGAATGAATCTGTGTCATTAACAAAACAAATTGAATATTTTCCAGGTGGTGTAATTTGCTGTGGGTTCCGCTGCCCACTGAAGGTGGGCTGTTCTGTGAGCAGCTTGATGCACAACCTGCGGGAGCTGTTTGATCGATGTGAAGGTGAACCAGGGGTTTCTGGACCATCAATAACAGCAGGCATTTGCTTCCTACAGGTCATTCCGCGTTGTTCTGGTAGACCCATTAGTTCCACTGTGACTCACAGAAACATGCTTCTCCAGTGCCGGGAACCGTTTTACCAACATCTGTCTAAAGTAGTTCTGGAACTTCCGTCCAACAAATGTGTAAAGGATTGGGCTGATGCAGAAATAAAGGTGGGCGAGATTCCGAGTGATCTGAAGGACATAACCCCGTTTTTGTGATTCCTCACAGATGTCTGTGTCATCCAAGAGCAGAACAATATTAAAGGGAGTCCAGCACAAGAAAAACAAGACCACAATGAAAAATATCAACCTGACGATCTTGAACTTGGTGGCCAGCATGGAGGATATGACGGTGATGGCAATCCTAACGTAGCAGTAGATGATGATGGCCAGAGGAACGAGCAAGAAAAGAAAAAGCTGCATGTAAAACCCAGCTGCCTTCAGCTGCGAATGGTAAGGTGAGCTGAGAGGATATTCATCACAGTACATTCTTTTTTCAGCAGAATGGAAGAATGAGGTGTGAAGCATCATCTTGTTGACACATGCCAGAACGCTGACCAGCCACACCACCACGCAGGAGATGACGGCATATCTCAGGTTCCTCATCCGTGAGACACTCAAAGAGTAGACGACTGCAAGGTGCCGGTCGAAGGTGAGGAGGGTCAGGAAGAGGACGGAGCTGTAGATGCCCAGGTAGTACATCCCTCCAACAATCCTGCACATGACGTCACCAAAGATCCAGTTGGAGAGCTGCATGTAGACGGCCATGAAGGGAAGGCTGCTCATGAAGATCATGGAGGACAAGACCAGGTTCAGCAGCAGGATGTTGGTCACCGTGGTCATCTTCTCAAACCTGGAGACAACAGATGTTTCGCCCATCATTCTAGTTCAGACTGTAAAAATGTGTTTTGGTTGGTTGGTTTCTCATTGGTTTGCTCACGTTAACCTGAGAAGGAGCTTCTGCTCTGAAAACAAACACCTGTCACAGGTGAAATTGAGCAGAGAGCCTAAGGTGGTTTCGGACCTTCAGCTAAACATGCAAACAGAACATTGTGTCTTTTTTTTTTTTTTTTATTTCCTTCAGCCACTTAGCTCAATCTCTTAATTAAATGTGACGCTGGATGAGGTAATGATTAGAAAAAATGTCCTTTTCCTGTTGAAACGCGTGTGAGAACATGTCAGAAGGTTTTCCTCCTTTTTAATGTGGATGAAAACAAAACTTGTATTTAAAGGCGGCTTGTGTGCATACACCCTCAAACTGAGCCTCTGCTGAAACACCTTTTCATATATGGGCTGTCTGTCAGGTCAGGTTAGCTCCAGTTCAGTTCGTCTTTAGTTATCAGCGTCTGTTAGAATCCCAGAGCCGGACCCCCAACAAGCAACAGTGGCAGGAAGAAACCTTGAGCAGGACCAGGCTCATGTGGGGGACCCTCCAGTTGGGTTGTATCGCCTCTTCACAGCTGTCCAGAGGCCACCTCACAGATGATCGCGCTTCAGGTCCAGGGTCTCTGAAGCGGGTCGTTCCAGAACCAGGACCTTCTTTTGCTTTTGTTCAGGTCATTGTTGACAGAAGAAACTTCTTTTTATCTCCATTCTTTTTTTCTGATTTGTAAGAATCACACATATTTACCTGAACAGGAATTTCATTGACCGGAACCCTGTTTCCCATCTGACCGTAACCAAATATTAGTTTATCTTTAGAGAAACCCAGAAGCATGAACAGTTGGTCCTGATTGTCATATTATGTCCTGTAAGGTGAACATGGGGTCACTGCAGCCATTTTGACTCATTCTGTGCTTTATCAGCCGTCTCCTGTCTTTGTGACACCCCCAGGAAGTGTTTGTCTTCTTCGATACACTGCAGGCCGCCTTCGTCCCCGAAATACAATGTTTTCCTTTTAAACCCGTCCTCATGACAGAGTGGACACTTGTCCAAAATGGCATCCCAGCAGGACAATTTCAGAAAATAGGAGTGACCCCTTTTGGAAGCTCAGACTCACACCTTTGAGTGTGTAGTGAGCCATGAGGCCATTTGCAGCCCAGCCTTTAAAGCTTGTGTTGAGGTTACTAAGCATGAAGTCTGGGTCCTGAGCAAACGTCTGAGGAGCCCAGATGTGCACACTTCTGCAGGAGGTGCTAACCAATCCACCACACAATTTAAATGTGCGTTTCCGACTGTAGGAATCACGGTTGAATGACTAGAAGCTGCTCCGCTGCCCTAACATTTCCCATCAGGTCACACTGCTGCGGTGTAATAACCCCTCCGACCGGGCCGGAGCCAATCGGCTGCGGGGGCGAGTTGGCAGCGGCCTGCATGACTGCGATGTAGGACAAGGAACCTCTAAGCCAAAGTCAACGAGAGTCATTATCCTATTCTGAAGAACACCAACCTGATTCTTCACAGTTTCAACCTCTTTTCAGGGAACAGAGTGAGTGTTTTGCAAAATTAGGAACTATTTAGTGGTGAAAACAGTCACATCAACATAGGAAGGTCTGCAGACTTGTGCAACCACATTACGTAGTTGTCGAGGTGGCTGGTTCAACTCCCTCCATGTGACCTTGACCTTGGATGCTGGTCTTGGTGGCCAAGTGGCCTGAGGACCACTGCTGATGGACTGTAAATATAATGACTGTAGTACTACGTTCCTCCCTTCAGACTGTACTTCACTCTCTCTACGGAACTACGGAAGTTTCAGGCGTCCAATCTCATGTTAACCTTATTTCTTAGGCCATCTCATTACTTGCTGGCCTAATTGGGGCTCCCATGTGGCCGTGGCGTTGCCTCTCTTCAGGATTTAGCTGTGGGAGCAGTTGCAGAACACACGGCGGAACATCAGGCTGCAAGCTGCGTTTCAAAGATCCCACCGATCTGACATCCTCTGCATGTAAGTTTTCATCTTGGGGTGACTCACGTACGAGCAGTTCAGCAAGCGCTTGTTCTCATTCAGCCCCCTGAACACTTCACAGTCAGTGGCCTTAACCTCCGAGCACTCTCTCTCTCTCTCTCTCTCACACACACACACACACACACTCACACACACACACTCGCATGTATCTGTAAGTGAGGACAACAATTCCACGGTTGCATTAGTGAATCAGTGTTGCTGCCCACACTCACCGATGGAGGACGACCAAAACCAGCCAATTTCCACCGAAGCTGAAGAGAAACATGAAGTAGAAGAGGATGGAGAGCCGGGCCCCCAGGAGGTTATCGTCCACCCTGCTACACGGACTTACGGGGGTGGAGTTGTTATAGTCATAGATGTAGTAGTCGTCGATGAATGTTGCATTTTCCATCTTTAGCTGAAAGAGGGAACAAAAATAGAAGCGGAGGCATGGTGGGTAAACTGCTCAACACAGTGGAGTCCAGAGTCTGAAAGGCTGGTATTCACCTGCTCAATAGAAGGACTCAGACGTGCTACGAGGTCCTGGTTCTCTGGCCAAAATGCTTCTGCCTGCTGGGTGATTTTCATGTCAGCGCCGACTGACTCACATCATCATTCAGTTATAAGTCAGCGAAAATGAGGAAGGAGGAACCACAAGAATGTGTGTCAGTATACAAAATACTGGACTCATCTCCTCCCCGGTCTGTAGACATCCACATCACATTCAGGCCTAACTGAGGTGGCCCAAAGGGGCTCTGAAGGTCCTCAGGCTGTTCTGGACCCTGTGGTCTAGGACACAATATCAGCCTAGACCCCTAATGGGTCTAATTATTGGAAACACAACCTTTATTATCCAACGGCAGACATGAGCAGGACTCTGCAGGGGTTTCAGACGGTGTGTGTGGGGGGGTACGTCTGGGCCAGGACTCCGTGAAAAGGCTGCACTCGGTGTTAATGAACGCATTGAATTGTGGTTGCTCGCGTAATTTGCTCATTTTCACACGGTGAAGGGAAGCGGGGAGGTTTTGAATTAAGTGTGAGGACAATTTGAAAGTAATACAATATTGAACAAAAATTGATTCCTTTGATCTCAATGGTTCTCGCTCCCATTTGACTTTCAGATCTCATTTTTGCCTCCAAGGGGCCATTTGTAAGATACACCGATTTTCAATTTAAAATGGGTAAAATGAAACATCCATTAGTGTCGTGGGAGGATAGACCCTTCCAGGCTTCCATATACAAGGAAAAACTCATCATTGTCGTCATCATCATCATCATCGTCATCGTCATCATCATCATCATCATCATCATCATCATTATCCATACTTGCTGTTGTCATTATAGTTGTATTATTTCTGAAACCTGAATAACATTTGCATTATTCACTAGTTTTACTAATAGTTAGGAAATAAGAAATATCTTATAAATGAACTCAACCAATTAAGCAAATATGAGATGTAAATATGTCTTTTGTCCATGTAGCATTGGTTTTATTCGTGTGTATGTGTGTGTGTGCTTGGTGCCTTGCTCATAGGAAACATGTATACTGAGGCAGGTATTTGCAGCAGTGGTTAAAGCAGCGTGAAACGCCGTCATAAAACACTTTTTCCAGCGGTTGTTGTCTGATCCAGCAGGTTGTTGGTTCTTAATCCTCTCCTGTCAGGATGCGGCTGTGAGCTCGTCCTGCTGACGTGTAATTTCTGCAGCGTTAGTGTGACGGAGAACTCTCCTGCTGGATTCTTGCCCTGCCTTTATCCTTCGCAGGTTAATCCTCACTCGTGTGGACTCCAAATAAGCCGGCACTGAGCCCCCCCCCCCCCCCCCCCCCACCCCCCCCCCCCCACACACACACACACACACACACACCACACTCTTTTCCTGCACTTGTAAACAGGTGTAGTGTCCTCCTGCTTCCTGCGGTGCCACTAATTCATCTGCGGTAAGGTGTCCAGGTGTCTCCCAGTGGGAACACGTGGACCACTTATCTCCTCCTTTTCCTCCGTGAGCTCGTTACTGGTGGGGGCTGACGGATTGTTCTGCTGCTGCCGCTGCTGGTGCGTTCTCCCGACCTCTGTGTCTGATCTGTCCTTTGGCTGCAGCGCGGCCCTGTGGACCACGTTCGCTGTGCCACAGGAGGGATTGTGGCCTACCTTTGCTTCGGTCGGTGCAGTTCATGTTGGTGCATGCGTCCATCTTCCTCCGCTCTCCCCATAACAGGGTTGCAGGGCAAGACGCAGGGCGAACAAACAACCATGCACACTCGAGAGCCCCCACAGGCCCAGGGGCCCCAAACGTCCTGCTAGTTACCAGAACTGCCTCGACACAAAGGTGTAAACCAATCTGCATTTGGGAGGTTCTCTTCTTTCCTGGGGGGTTTAAGTCTTTCCATTATGCAGCTGACCAGACCAACTGCTCCCGTTGGCGCTGAGCTCTCGCCGTCATCTGGGCCTTCATGAAGTCAGAACCTGGTGCTGGTTTTGGGGACCAGACCAGTGTTGATTGAGCCCTGGTAAGGGGGTGTGGGGGTTGGCATCAGCTCCTCGGTGGCTTCAATCGTTGGCTTACACTATAATTTGCGCCTCCCCAAGTTCAGGACCAACAGACTGGGGAACTCATTCATCCCCCGAGCCATCAGACTGTTCAACTCCTCACAGGGGGGGAGGAGGGCCAACAGAAGGACCGGAACATTTTTATAGTTTTATATTTATATTCATATTGTATTTTTAATTTATTCTATTTTATTTCTTATTTTATTCTATTTTTATTATCTTTAATAGGTTTAATGGGGTGTAATGGTGGTGGGAAATTTTGTACAGTGCTGTACGTTTCTTTGGAGATGCTAATTTCCCTGGTGGACACCCCCTAAAGGGATCAATAAAGTACTCTTGAATCTTGAATCTTGAATTTAAATGAGCTGAATTTGAATTCCTTCCTACAACATTTACCCTTCAGGGTTCCTCCTGGTCAAAATAAAGAATCCACGTGGAACCACTTTGTGGTAATATTGTTGCACAAACAAGAATATTTAGTGCTAATTGTGGTAACTGTGGTAGATTTCCTCACCTCAGCTGTTCTTACTTGCTCTTTCTTTACCTCAGCTGTTGGTCCTTTCAAAACGATCCAGCAGATATATCTCAGATTAAAGTCAGCTATACGAGCCTTCCAGATCTTTTAATTAAAATTACAAATGCAGGTAAACCCAGGTTGATGGAAATTTAAAGGTAATCAAAAGTAAAAGCAGCTAATGGTGCTGGGAAAATAAAAGTAATGACTTTGTAAAGATGGATTGAATCGACATTTTAGGTCTGTAAAGAGTGCCTGCGACAAATTAATCCAGGAGCCTTTTTTACATAAAGCAGCCAGGATGTATTTACAAACCAGCAATACGTCACATTAATAGAAGCCCACATAAATCTGCAGGTGAGGTAAATAAAGGCCATTATATGAGAATTCATGACAACCCAGGAATGGGAGATCAGCGGTGCGGCAATCTGTGTGATGTTGGTAACCACAACAAACAGCAAAAGAGAGAAGAGCACAAAGAGCCGGAGGTGGAACAGTTGATCTGCTCTGGTAGCAGGATGGACTTTTGAACTCAAGCACATTTTTCTGTGGTGAGAAGAAGAAAAACCACCAGAAAGTGACGAATCCTCATCTGGTTCTGGTAAAAAAAGGTGTGTCCTGACAGGAAAGGAAAGCTAGCATGCAGCCGCTCCTCTCCCTCGCCTCATGGTATGGATACAAGGAGACGGTGCAGCCGGTGTGGTGGAGCAAGGCGGCTCATGCTCGAACCTGCTGCTAATGCACCTGATGTGCGCTAAAAACAAAAGCGTACATGTTTCCCACTGTTTGATTCAATTCTCCAAAAGAGGAAGGAAGCCCCATGAGTCACAGGAGCATTTACCACATAACGGTCACATAATGGTCTGCAATCTGGAAAGTATCTAAAAAAACCACTACAGACCCACGGGTCACCGCTAAAATAAGTTATGAGTTGAGTTTACGTGAGCACGCTTAGCCTAGCCTTTTAGCACCGACTTCAACATGTGGATCAAAGTGGAGGTAGCTGTTTCAAACCTGAATCTTAAACGTCTCCTGATGTTTACAAAAACCCAACAGCCGTGTCACAATCAGGACACTTTGAAGTGTTACGGAACAGCTGCAGCTTCCTGCCGGCGTTCTGAGCCACAGTCCTGGTCCTGCTCCCACACACACGACCTCTGAACCCTGTGTCAGCAGAGAGTCGCGGTGGCCGTGTAGGAGTCTCTACAACGGTTCTGCTCCCGGTGTTGTGCCATCACATGTTGGGTCCTTTCCTGTAGTGTTCTCTCAGGTCGTACGTCTGGTAGCACATGGACATGTCGCAGACGCCTGGAGGTCCCGGATTGCCCCGTTGGCCGGGATCTCCTGGCGGTCCCGGCTTCCCTGGGATTCCCTGGTTGCCAGGTCGGCCAACTCCATCAAAGCCGCGAGGACCCGAAGCCCCTTTGAGGAAGACGGGAGACAAAAGAGGCAGTTCTGTTACACCGGGAAGCAGATCCTAAAAGACCAGAATTGTGAGTGGAGCAACAAACCTGGCTGTCCGGGAGGTCCTGGGGGTCCCGGATAACCTTCCCCGATGCTGCCTTTAAGCCCTCGGGGACCAAGGTCACCTGCAACAGTGACCCATTATAACAGTGTTATAACACAGTGAACACTCAGCTGGAACTTTAGGTTTGCTCCCCTTCTTTAGTTCTGGGGACTCTCCTCATGGAACCCTGCAGCCAAAGGCGTCCACAATGGTGGACGCCTGTGTCCTGTCCCGTCTCCCTGACCAGGACCAGCGTCCACAGCTGAGCGTGGTGCTGCTGCGCCGCGCTGATCAACCGTTACGTCTTTGTGCTCCGCCGACTTTAATGATGCTGGAGTTTTATGAGACGCGCTCAACATCAACCTCTTCAATTTGTTACTCGTTGATTTTAATCACTGTTGAAAGCAACAGTAAATTTCCCCGGTTGCTCTTTGTTGTTATTTATCGTCTTGTTTGTCTCAGGATTTACAGGCTGATTGAAAGATATCCTGTCACCTTCTATTATGTAGGCTGGATGCAAACAACATAATCCTGTCCTTCAGGCTTCAGCTCATACCTTTGAGGCCTGCTGGACCCTGCACTCCAGGGGGTCCCGGGTAACCAGGGGCGCCGCTCCCCCCAGGGTAGCCTGGGATGCCCATGGAGCCTTTGGGACCTGGGGCTCCTGGCTGTCCTGGTGGTCCTTTTATGCTCTGACAACGTTCACATCGGGCTGGGGGGCTGAGAGACTGTAGTAGTGCTGGAAGGTGATCTGCAAGGAAACCGGGAGGGGGGGGAGTAGGAGGGGAGGGGGGAGGAGGGGGGGGGAAGTGGGAGGGGATGGGGGAGGAGGAGGAGGGGAGGAAGTGGGAGGGGGAGGAGGGGGGGGAGGAAGTGGGAGGGGATGGGGGAGGAGGAGGAGGGGAGGAAGTGGGAGGGGGAGGAAGTGGGAGGGGATGGGGGAGGAAGTGGGAGGAGGAGGGGCTGAATGAACTGATTGTGTTCACTCTGATTCCAAGAACTATTGGACTGAATTATAACAGCTGCAACAAAGAGTCTGTTTCTAGTGATCAGTGTGAACTGGTGAATGGTGAGCTGGTGAATGGTGAGCTGGTGAATGGTGAGCTGGTGAATAGTGAACTGGTGAATAGTGAACTGGTGAGCTGGTGAATAGTGAGCTGGTGAATGGTGAGCTGGTGAATAGTGAACTGGTGAATAGTGAGCTGGTGAATGGTGAGCTGGTGAATGGTGAGCTGGTGAATAGTGAACTGGTGAATAGTGAACTGGTGAGCTGGTGAATAGTGAGCTGGTGAATGGTGAGCTGGTGAATAGTGAACTGGTGAATAGTGAGCTGGTGAATGGTGAGCTGGTGAATGGTGAGCTGGTGAATAGTGAACTGGTGAATAGTGAACTGGTGAGCTGGTGAATAGTGAGCTGGTGAATGGTGAGCTGGTGAATAGTGAACTGGTGAATAGTGAACTGGTGAATGGTGAGCTGGTGAATAGTGAACTGGTGAATGGTGAGCTGGTGAATAGTGAGCTGGTGAATGGTGAGCTGGTGAATAGTGAACTGGTGAATGGTGAGCTGGTGAATGGTGAGCTGGTGAATGGTGAGCTGGTGAATAGTGAACTGGTGAATAGTGAACTGGTGAGCTGGTGAATAGTGAGCTGGTGAATGGTGAGCTGGTGAATAGTGAACTGGTGAATAGTGAACTGGTGAATGGTGAGCTGGTGAATAGTGAACTGGTGAATGGTGAGCTGGTGAATAGTGAGCTGGTGAATGATGAACGGGTGAATAGTGAACTGGTGAGCTGGTGAATGATGAACTGGTGAATGATGAACTGGTGAATAGTGAGCTGGTGAATGGTGAGCTGGTGAATAGTGAACTGGTGAGCTGGTGAATGGTGAGCTGGTGAATAGTGAACTGGTGAATGGTGAGCTGGTGAATAGTGAACTGGTGAGCTGGTGAATGGTGAGCTGGTGAATGGTGAGCTGGTGAATAGTGAACTGGTGAATGGTGAACTGGTGAGCTGGTGAATGGTGAGCTGGTGAATGGTGAACTGGTGAGCTGGTGAATGGTGAGCTGGTGAATAGTGAGCTGGTGAATGGTGAGCTGGTGAATGGTGAGCTGGTGAGCTGGTGAATGATGAACTGGTGAGCTGGTGAATGGTGAGCTGGTGAGCTGGTGAATGATGAACTGGTGAGCTGGTGAATGGTGAGCTGGTGAATGGTGAGCTGGTGAGCTGGTGAATGGTGAGCTGGTGAATGGTGAGCTGGTGAATGGTGAGCTGGAGCCAGCTGCCCCAGAGGGGCTGAGCCTGGTGGCCCCTGTCACTCACTACGCAGGGCGTCGGTGCAGAGCTTCAGAAGCTCCTGGTCTGACGGACTCCTCCCCTGAAAACCAGAAGACACCGTTGGTCTTGGGTGAGCTCTGGAAGCCTCCGCAGACACATCTGCAGCTGCACATCTGCTTCTGCTTCAATAGAATCTGCTCGCTGCAGGTGCTCACTTACAGGTTTCCCAGGGTGTCCCGGGGCTCCTGGATGTCCTGGCAGTCCATCCTGCCCAGGAAACCCCCGAGGACCCACAGAACCCATGTGTCCCACACCCCCCTTCCTGCCTTCTGTCCCTCTGGGGCCGGCGTCGCCCGTCTCTCCTTTCTGAGGAAGCACAAGGGACAGAAATGAAACCAGGAACTTCACAGCATCAATGGATGAAAAGGAGAAAATTCAGGCTGGACTCATGTGTGTGTGTGTGTGTGTGTGTGTGTGTGTGTGTGTGTGTAAACTCTGTGTGTGTGTGTGTGTGTGTGTGTGTGTGTGTGTGTGTGTGTGTGTGTAAACTCTGTGTGTGTGTGTGTGTGTGTGTGTGTGTGTGTGTGTGTAAACTGTGTGTGTGTGAGTAAACTGTGTGTGTGTGAGTAAACTGTGTGTGTGTGAGTGTGTGTGTGTGTAAACTGTGTGTGTGTGAGTAAACTGTGTGTGTGTGAGTAAACTGTGTGTGTGTGAGTAAACTGTGATTCTCTTAGCAGCACAAGTGTTTGATATTTCAGATGAGTGTTCCTTTAGGGGGGGCTGCTTTTGTGATGTATATTTCTGCCCCGGGGGGCAGATGGAGGGCTGCTCTGGGGTATCGCTCTGTTCGTCTTCTGTCGAGGTCCTGACTGCAGAGCAGGACAAAGGATGGACTATATCTAACAGTGCAGAGACACACACCTCTCCTTTCCTTCCCTTGGGTCCTGCTTCACCCTGTTGGAGGAAGAAGGGGGGAGAGATGGAAGGGGGGGGGGAGGGAAGAAGGGGGGAGAGTTAGGAACATACATGTTGAGGTCGGACCATCAGAGTTCATGTTTCTGCATTACTGATGTGGAAGTTCCTGCTCTGCTCTATCCTGCTCTGCTCTGCTCTGCCCTGCTCTGCTCTGCTCTGCTCTGTCCTGTCCTGCTCTGCTCTGCCCTGCTCTGCTCTGCTCTGTCCTGTCCTGCTCTGCTCTGTCCTGCTCTGTCCTGTCCTGCTCTGCTCTGTCCTGCTCTGCTCTGCTCTGCTCTGTCCTGTCCTGCTCTGCTCTGTCCTGCTCTGCTCTGCTCTGCTCTGCTCTGCCCTGCTCTGCTCTGCTCTGTCCTGTCCTGTCCTGCTCTGCTCTGCTCTGTCCTGCTCTGCTCTGCCCTGCTCTGCTCTGTCCTGTCCTGTCCTGCTCTGCTCTGCTCTGTCTGTCTGCTCTGCTCTGCTCTGCTCTGTCCTGCTCTGCTCTGCTCTGTCCTGTCCTGCTCTGCTCTGCTCTGCTCTGCTCTGTCCTGTCCTGCTCTGCTCTGCTCTGCTCTGCTCTGCTCTGCTCTGCTCCTGTCCTGCTCTGCTCTGTCCTGCTCTGTCCTGTCCTGCTCTGCTCTGTCCTGCTCTGCTCTGCTCTGTCCTGCTCTGCTCTGCTCTGTCCTGCTCTGCTCTGCTCTGTCCTGCTCTGCTCTGTTCTGTCCTGCTCTGCTCTGTCCTGCTCTGTCCTGTCCTGCTCTGCTCTGTCCTGCTCTGCTCTGATGCTTGTGTGCAGCTCTGTGAGCAGCAACATTAGAAGGTAGCAGCAGTTTTCAGATATCTGCGGCGCTGCTTCAACTTTAAATGCTGCTGCTGTCCTGCTGATGAAGTCAGACGTTCTGCTGCGCCACACGAATAAAGCAGCCGTTCGCTGCGCCAGTTTATATAAGGAACACACGCAGCATCGGATCTTCTGCCTCCACAACGGCTCAGGAGAACAACGTCTAAAAGAGGGGGAATAAGAGGTGGAGGCAGAGAGGAGAAAAGGTTCCTGAAGCTGCAGAAGGTCTGGTGAAAGAGGGGGAATAAGAGATGGAGGCAGAGAGGAGAAAAGGTTCCTGAAGCTGCAGAAGGTCTGGTGAAAGAGAGGGAATAAGAGGTGGAGGCAGAGAGGAGAAAAGGTTCCTGAAGCTGCAGAAGGTCTGGTGAAAGAGAGGGAATAAGAGGTGGAGGCAGAGAGGAGAAAAGGTTCCTGAAGCTGCAGAAGGTCTGGTGAAAGAGGGGGAATAAGAGGTGGAGGCAGAGAGGAGAAAAGGTTCCTGAAGCTGCAGAAGGTCTGGTGAAAGAGAGGGAATAAGAGGTGGAGGCAGAGAGGAGAAAAGGTTCCTGAAGCTGCAGAAGGTCTGGTGAAAGAGGGGGAATACGAGGTGGAGGCAGAGAGGAGAAAAGGTTCCTGAAGCCGCAGAAGGTCTGGTGAAAGAGGGGGAATAAGAGGTGGAGGCAGAGAGGAGAAAAGGTTCCTGAAGCCGCAGAAGGTCCGGTGAAAGAGGGGGAATAAGAGGTGGAGGCAGAGAAGAGAAAAGGTTCCTGAAGCCGCAGAAGGTCTGGTGAAAGAGAGGGAATAAGAGGTGGAGGCAGAGAGGAGAAAAGGTTCCTGAAGCTGCAGAAGGTCTGGTGAAAGAGGGGGAATAAGAGGTGGAGGCAGAGAGGAGAAAAGGTTCCTGAAGCTGCAGAATGTCTGGTGAAAGAGAGGGAATAAGAGGTGGAGGCAGAGAGGAGAAAAGGTTCCTGAAGCTGCAGAAGGTCTGGTGAAAGAGAGGGAATAAGAGGTGGAGGCAGAGAGGAGAAAAGGTTCCTGAAGCTGCAGAAGGTCTGGTGAAAGAGGGGGAATAAGAGGTGGAGGCAGAGAGGAGAAAAGGTTCCTGAAGCTGCAGAAGGTCCGGTGAAAGAGGGGGAATAAGAGGTGGAGGCAGAGAGGAGAAAAGGTTCCTGAAGCTGCAGAAGGTCTGATGAAAGAGGGGGAATAAGAGGTGGAGGCAGAGAGGAGAAAAGGTTCCCGAAGCTGCAGAAGGTCTGGTGAAAGAGAGGGAATAAGAGGTGGAGGCAGAGAGGAGAAAAGGTTCCCGAAGCTGCAGAAGGTCTGGTGAAAGAGAGGGAATAAGAGGTGGAGGCAGAGAGGAGAAAAGGTTCCTGAAGCTGCAGAAGGTCTGGTGAAAGAGAGGGAATAAGAGGTGGAGGCAGAGAGGAGAAAAGGTTCCTGAAGCTGCAGAAGGTCTGGTGAAAGAGAGGGAATAAGAGGTGGAGGCAGAGAGGAGAAAAGGTTCCTGAAGCTGCAGAAGGTCCGGTGAAAGAGGGGGAATAAGAGGTGGAGGCAGAGAGGAGAAAGGTTCCCGAAGCTGCAGAAGGTCTGGTGAAAGAGGGGGAATAAGAGGTGGAGGCAGAGAGGAGAAAAGGTTCCTGAAGCTGCAGCAGGAAGCAGGAAGTGTGTGCAGAGAGAAACATGTCAGGCTCCTTTCAGCCGCTGTGATTCAGCACTGACGCTTTTAGCCTTGAGAGTGCGTCACATGAAAGCCGCGTTGATTTCATCACTGCAGCAACACCCCCCCCCCCCACACACACACACACACACACACACACAGAAGCCCATCCTGGGCTGTGAAGATCGATTGGTCCAAAATCGATGCAGAACGGTGGATTTTAAACGCTGCCCATTTGCTGTTCTCACTCAGCTACAAAGCTGAGGGCTCCAGCTGGATGTCCCAGATGTTCCCAGATGTTCACACTCTTGTATCTGTTCATTAGCAAATATTGATGGGAGCCTCATCTCACAGCCCCAAATCGATTATGCAGATCTGCGTTTCACCTCCATGACTGGATCTTATTCAGAATCCAGCTGATCTCCGCAGCTGGATCTGATCCCCACTCACCGATTCCTCCATCGCCACGGCAACACAATTCCCCTTTTCCTGTCATTTGCTGGAACACTGAGGGTTTTAGGACGACAGGCTTTGGCCTAAAGAAGCAACTGTTTGCAGGAAGCGAACGACAGGACGCGCGTAACTAAGACTCTGCTCTGCTGCCACCCAGTGGCGCTCTGAGGGAGTTCCCACTCACCATCACGCCTGGATGGCCCGGCTCTCCGTCCGTGCCTGGCTCCCCCTGCACACACACAGACATCATGATTTCCTGCAGGTGTGAGAGTGTGTTTACATAAGTGCTATTGTGACTCCATGTGTGCAAAGGTGAGATTGAAAGTGAGCGTGTTGATCTAGGCCCGTATCACTGTGTGCTGGTCCATGTCTTCATTTGGCGAGCGAGTCTAAGTGGAGAAAAGGTCACGATTACCACCAGCAGCCAATAAGAGAAACCCGGGCGTTGGGGGGGGGGGGGGGGGGTGACCTTTAACAAACCTGACTTCTATCTGCGGCTGCAGCTGCAGACGTTCTGCTGCTCTGGGCGGTGTTCTGTGAGTGCACGTGGCAGAAAACAAGCTATTCACAGCACGCCGGGACTGGTCACTCCTGCCGCGCACGGCGTGTTCGTGTCATCATCAGCCCGTGCACGTCGGTAACGAGGCCGGCGTCACCGCCCCCCCCACACACCAGAAGCCAACGGTGGCGTGAACGAGTGAATCCTGCTTCCTGTTCTGCAGCAGGAGCTGCCGTTAGCCAGAGCCGGCGTGTTATTATGTGTGTGTGTGTGTGTGTGTGTGTGTGTGTGTGTGTGTGTGTGTGTGTGTGTGTTGTCAGGGGTCGAGCAGAGAACCTTGGATCCTTCGGGGCCAGCGCCTCCGGTTTCCCCCTAAAAGACAGCAGAACAGTTGTGACTCTCGGGTCTCCAGGACGCAGAACCTTCCGGTAGCATTAGCATTAGCAGAGCGTTGACAGGTGTGCACGTGAAATCAAGCAGAACTCTATTTGGGTACTCACCTTGTGACCTTTGAACCCTGGCAGCCCTGTCACACCCGAAGAGCCAGGTTCTCCCTTCACACCCTGGAAAAGGGGAAAGCTACTGATGTTAGCGTAGCGACCAGGTGCTGAGGGGACATGACAAACATTCCTCACAAACGTCCCTGAACCCGACTTTAACCGACCCATAAACTGGGACAGTTACAGGGGGGAACAGAGGAACCCAGAAGGAACCTCCTGAGCACCCAGAAGGTCCCAGAGAAGGTGCAGAACGTAAGTAAGGAACCAAAAACTCATTTAAAGTTAGCAAAACCTCCCACCGGGAAACAGGCCTGCTCATCAAACTGCAGTTTCCAGATGTTAATTTCTTTCTTTCTCAAAGGAGAACATCTGCAAAGCAAGAGCGCTAATGAAGCAGAAACCACAGCGGCTGACATTTAATGGTCCAAACGCTGGCATTTAAAAAGAGCAGCATCCAAACTGGAGGAAATAACAAGTGTCAGGATCAGAGGGACCAGAGGCAGGAACCAGAGGCAGGAACCAGAGGCAGGAACCAGAGGCAGGAACCAGAGGCAGGAACCAGAGGCAGGAACCAGAGGCAGGTCGGTCCTGAGGAGAGCACAGGCAAATGCTGCCATCCTGATCGGAGCCTGATCCCTCCGGGGAATCAGCCCTGCCCCCCCTCATCCAGGGAATCAGCCCTGCCCCCCCCCCCATCCATTAACAAAGGAAGTCTGATTGTCCTGTTAGTAGTGAGTGGACGGGGGACAGAAAGGTGTTCTGGACCAGTCTGACTGTCCTGTTAGTAGTGGGTGGGACGGGGGACAGAAAGTGTCTCTGGACCAGTCTGATTGTCCTGTTAGTAGTGAGTGGACGCGGGGACAGAAAGGTGTCTCTGGACCAGTCTGACTGTCCTGTTAGTATGGGTGGACGGGGGACAGAAAGGTTTGTCTCTGGACCAGTCTGACTGTCCTGTTAGTAGTGGGTGGACGGGGGACAGAAAGGTGTCTCGGACCAGTCTGACTGTCCTGTTAGTAGTGGGGTGGACGGGGGACAGAAAGGTGTCTCATGGACCAGTCGACTGTCCTGTAGTAGTGGGTGGACGGGGGACAGAAAGGGTCTCTGCGACCAGTCTGACTGTCCTGTTAGTAGTGGGTGGACGGGGGACAGAAGGTGTGTCTCTGGACCTGTCTGACTGTCCTGTAGTAGTGGGTGGACGGGGGACAGAAAGGTGTCTGGACCAGTCTGACTGTCCTGTTAGTAGTGGGTGGACGTGGGGACAGCTTGGGTCAGCTGTGGGACACCCTGTCCGTCCATCCCTCCGTCCATTCACCTATCTATCCATCTGAGATGATCTCACCTTTTTGCCCTGGTGGTCCAACAGGCGCAGGGACACTGGATCCATGCCGTTTCCCTAAAGAACACACACACACACACAACACAACGCGCACACATCACACTACACACACACACACGCACACGCACACACACACACACGCACACACACACACACACAGAGGAGTGAAGTCCATTAAAGTTCTCCATGTTCTCCATCTGAACGGTGTCCTGGTCTCTGTGGACCAGTATTCTGAGAGCAGGCTGGTAGCAGGAGGTGTTGGGCAGCGCTGCCTGATGCCCTTGAGCAAGGTACCAAACCCCTGCGGTTTGTTCAGGGATTCTGTGTAATAACGGGTGTAATAAGCCATTTTCCCTCTGTGGGATGAATAACCTGAGTCATTATGTAATTGTAGATGAAATAAAGATTAAGTGATCATGCTCAACATTATAGCTCAGCACGGCAACAGTTAACAGACGGTAAACAACACCTTTATTGGCTAGTTTGAGTAGAACTCTACTTCCTGGATCTGGATCCTCCGACACCGAACCAGTGCCACCAGGCCGGAGTCAGAGCCTTTATCACAATTTGACTCCAATCATTTTAAAAGCCTCTGAGAAGACCGTGGTTCTCTCAGCGGGACGGTCCCGCGGACGAGGGAGGACGCCGCCTTAGAAGAGACGCGGCGGAGCCCAGCGGCCTGGGAACAGCAGGCGATTAGCATAATAGCTAATTATAACATCCAACACACAGACCTTGGGACCATCTCGGCCAGGCGGCCCCTGGGGCCCCTGCACTCCCTGGACGGACACAGATATTGGAAGAAGGAGAGATGAGACAGGGAACTATGGGGGGAGAGAGAGAGGGAGGAGGAGGAAGAGAGAGGGAGGAGGAAGAGAGAGGGAGGAGGAAGAGTGTGTGCATGCGACAGAGGGGTAGAGGAAGAGAGAGAAAATAAGATGAAAGAGAGACACTGTGCTGTGGGCTGAATGTGACAGAGTGTGTGACGGCTTAGTCAGGAGGCAGGCGCGCACACACACACACACACACACGCACACGCACACACACACGCACACACGCACACACACACACACACACGCACAGGGAGAGCAAGAGAGATCCACCAAGGCCCTGAGACAGGTGACTGCAGTTATCTCCTGGGCTAATATCAGCTTCTTCTTGAGGTAGACACAAGTGAATCATTTAGGATGATCCACTTCAGGCACTGTTGATACAGAACATCTCATTATCTAGTTAATTAAACCAGTATCAGCTTCTCCAGGAGATGCATCCTGGCAGCGGAGCTCGAAATAGTCCAACTGCTCCCCAACGCACAATAAAGGGTTTAAAGGCACAAAAAACGTCCCGTTATAACCAGCGGCCCGAGATGGCCTGACCCTTGCTGCTCAGGTGTCTGGAGGCTGGAATCAGGTTTTAAATTTCACGAAGATGCTTTTTCTCCTCTTCTCTGATCATTTATCTG
This sequence comes from Takifugu rubripes, assembly GCF_901000725.2. Lineage (NCBI taxonomy): Eukaryota > Metazoa > Chordata > Actinopteri > Tetraodontiformes > Tetraodontidae > Takifugu > Takifugu rubripes. The sequence continues at coordinate 272,013 of NW_021821632.1, read as the reverse complement.
TCCTTAATTCAGCTTCCTGCTGACTTCCTGTTTCTGTATTTTCGCGGCTCCGCCACTAGAGGGCAGCATCGCCGCAGAGCAGCTGTGCCTGGATCACCCTCCCAAAGTTCTGCTCTAATGATGTTTACCAGCGGGGAGTTGTCCTCACTGTGTCTACATCCATAACCCCACTGCTAAATTAGCCACTCACCACTTTAATGGCACTCCCAGATAAGCTAAATGGACTCATATGGCACTGAGCTAAATTAATGATGCCATTAGAGGCTGATTGTGGGGACGTGAGCAGTATCACAGATAAACTTTGCTGAATCAAAGATGGAAAGCAGTGAAACCTGAGTGTTCCTCAGCTGGCAGTGTCGTCTCCAGAAGCCCTGGCTGAGCAGCCAGAAGGATCAGAAGGGTTTTTTGAATTGCTTTATAACATTTCAAAGGGGTTTAGAAAAGCGGAGGGAGCTGATATCAGCATGCTGAGTGCTGATAGAACTCAAACCTTTATTTCTCCAGGTGGTCCTGGTGGCCCAGGAGGCCCAATGTCCCCCTAAAACACATAACAAAAATAAGATAACCCGAAGGGTTTCGAGAACTAAAAAGAGCTGACATCCAGGCCAGGTGTTACCTTTGGTCCTGCTTCTCCAGGAGGTCCCTGCTCACCCTGTAGATGACACAAACAATGATCACATTATAATCTTATATAATCCAGTCTGCCTGAGGGAGGAGGAGTCGGCAGAAGTGAGTAGAGCTAAAGGAGAAAACGTGTCCCAAGAGAATGCATGCTACGTCAGAACCAGCCCATAATATTCTGTACGCTCACAGGGGTTCTAACCTCGTGGTAACCAGAAGGATAAATATGGAGTGTTGATGAACCACACGTGAGGGACCGTTTCTGTCCACAGACGAGCTGCGTGCACGTGCACGCGTGCGTGGTAAAGATCTGCCCGCGGCCCCTCCCGCCACGTTTGGACAAACACACGCCCGTAAAGCGTCCGTGTCCTCGACCCGCCACTGTCTCATGGTTACGTCTGCGGCGGGACCACGAGCAGCTGCTGTGGTGACGGATCCCAGGGATCGCCCAGGGATCGCCCAGGGATCGTCCAGGGATCGCCCAGGGATCGCCCAGGGATCAGTCAGGGATCGCCCAGGGATCGCCCAGGGATCGCCCAGGGATCGCCCAGGGATCACCCAGGGATCGCCCAGGGATCGCCCAGGGATCGCCCAGGGATCAGTCAGCCTGTGGATGGGACGAGATGCTGCCACCCGAGGGACAGTTGGACCTCAGGGACGGCGGAGACAGTAAATCTGCGACGTGCCGCCCAGCTTCTAGTTCCCCCAGTGACTGGACAGGAACACACTGCCCCAGTGTTCTTTGCTTAAAAAATGCCAGTTGCTGTAAAATAATAACATCCTCAAATCAACACAGCATGAAAGACAGAGTGCCGTTGCCTAGGCAACGGCCGAATGAAGTCCTCAAAGCAGATCTGCAGCTCGGAGGCAAACAGTGGCAGCCAGTTAAGATTTGTGCAAGATGATTGTCCCCCGTGTGCTGTGTGTGTGTGTGTGTGTGCGTGTGTGTGTGTGCGTGCGTGTGTGTGCGTGTGGGTGTGTGTGTGCGTGTGTGTGTGTGTGTGCGTGTGTGTGTGGCGTGCGTGCGTGTGTGTGTGTGCGTGTGTGTGCGTGTTGTGTGTGTGTGCGTGTGTGCGTGCGTGTGTGTGCGTGGGTGTGGGTGTGTGTGTGCGTGTGTGTGTGTGTGTGCGTGTGTGCGTGTGCGTGTGTGTGTGTGTGTGCGTGTGTGTGTGTGTGCGTGTGGGTGTGTGCATGCGTGTGTGCGTGTGCGTGTGGGTGTGTGCGTGCGTGTGTGTGTGTGGACGCTCCACTAATGTCTGCAGACGGGAGATTCCATCAGAGACAATCAAGTCCAGAGTGGGTCCCTGAACGACCTTCGCCTCAGCCGCTGCAGTTGTCCTGGGGGGGACGCCGCTTCACCTGGACGGGTCAGAGCGGTCCTGATCCAGGTGAGGGACGGCTGGGCTCGTCCCTGGCCTGGTTGGGCTCGTCCCTGGTCTGGTTGGGCTCGTCCCTGGTCTGGCTGGGCTCGTCCCTGGTCTGGTTGGGCTCGTCCCTGGTCTGGTTGGGCTCGTCCCTGGTCTGGCTGGGCTCGTCCCTGGCCTGGCTGGGCTCGTCCCTGGTCTGGTTGGGCTCGTCCCTGGTCTGGTTGGGCTCGTCCCTGGTCTGGCTGGGCTCGTCCCTGGCCTGGCTGGGCTCGTCCCTGGCCTGGCTGGGCTCGTCCCTGGTCTGGTTGGGCTCGTCCCTGGTCTGGCTGGGCTCGTCCCTGGCCTGGCTGGGCTCGTCCCTGGTCTGGCTGGGCTCGTCCCTGGTCTGGTTGGGCTCGTCCCTGGCCTGGTTGGGCTCGTCCCTGGTCTGGTTGGGCTGGTCCCTGGTCTGGCTGGGCTCGTCCCTGGTCTGGTTGGGCTCGTCCCTGGCCTGGTTGGGCTCGTCCCTGGTCTGGTTGGGCTGGTCCCTGGTCTGGTTGGGCTGGTCCCCTGGTCTGGTTGGGCTCGTCCCTGGTCTGGCTGGGCTCGTCCCTGGTCTGGTTGGGCTGGTCCCTGGTCTGGTTGGGCTGGTCCCTGGTCTGGTTGGGCTCGTCCCTGGCCTGGCTGGGCTCGTCCCTGGTCTGGCTGGGCTCGTCCCTGGCCTGGTTGGGCTGGTCCCTGGTCTGGTTGGGCTCGTCCCTGGTCTGGCTGGGCTCGTCCCTGGCCTGGTTGGGCTCGTCCCTGGTCTGGTTGGGGCCGTTTCCTCCCCTTCCAGCCACTTTCCTCGTCTCTCTGATTTGACTCGAGCATTTTCAAAGCCAAATCTTCTAAATGCAGAACTCTGCAGTGTGGACGCCACACAAGCGAGGCCCCCGCTGCATCCGCAGCCTTTTGAAGTGTCTCGGCGCACATTCAGAGGCAGAGCAGCGGAGCTCGT
>NW_021821632.1:209049-261549 GCF_901000725.2 Takifugu rubripes | reverse complement strand
CGGACCCAACGAGGGCCAACGATGTGCTCACGGCTTTATTTTGAAAGGGTGGCGATGAAAATCTGAATGAATACTTACAGGTTTGCCATCTGGTCCCGGGGGTCCTTCCCTCCCTCTCTCCCCACGAAAACCCTGAACCACAGAAAAAGGTTTGCGTTGAAGCGGAGAACAGGTCCTGAGTTCGTGTTCATTATTGCGCTGTGAAACTCAGCGGAACGTCTGCGTCACGTTAGATGTTGGTTGGATTTTGGAGCTTCGTTCTTGTTTTCAAGGTCGGTTTGGAGGAAATCAAAAGAGTTTAGTTTGATTCAGAAATAGAGGCGGTCAGTCTCGCCCGTGCACACGTGCGTGGAGACACATGCACGTTTTATGGGGGGGGGGGTGACTGCGGACGTCTCGTCTCTTTTCAACCAGAGACGGACGTCACATGACCTCCAGCCTCATTTGGGTACAAAGGTGGTTTGAAAGGTTTGAAGTGACATCATGTCATAGAAGAAGAAGTGCATGTGAGTGAGAGCTACCGTGCGCCCAGGAGGGCCTCGCTGCCCCGGTGGTCCCGCCACACAGTCTTCTACTGGGGCTGTACGGTTGGCTGGACACTGAGGAGACACACACACACACACTCACTGACCTCCACACACACCCACAGGCTGCTCGTGACAAAGAGCAAAGTCGTGTGTTCTCAACGTACCCTGTCATCCTCCTGCGTAGAGAGAAATAAAAGAGGTTATCCTCGTTCCAGGCCGTGGTGCAGAGCAGATGTCGGCCTGGTGGGGGCAGCGCAGACAACTTACCACTGAGAAGATCTCACAGGCCGTCTCTCTTTGGCTCTGGAGAGGATCACAATACAGACGCAGCTTCTGAAGGTCCACCTGGAAAAGAGGGTGTGGGAAACGTCCCTTTCAGAAACCGCCATTGAAGGACCGGAGCTCCAGGCCGGGCTCCAGACACTCACAGGGACGCTGGTGTCTGTTCCTGGCCTCTTGGACAGCTGCGTCTTCCCATTGATGTAAATGGGATCCACTGGGTCCAGTGAGCCTTCACGGATGAGCCGATCATCCAGGAAGCTGGAAAGCTGAGGTGGCCTCACCAGGAGTTTGAGCTGATGCCACTTTCCATCAAAAAGGTCCTGAGACAAATAGTAAGCGTATAAATAATAATGTGCTCAACTCCATGTAAACTGTGTATTTGGCTCTTTAATTGAAACATCATCTTCATTAGCGCAGTTTAACATTTCTGTACGTTTATGGGAGGTTTGCTAATTTTAGCTAAACCCCAACTTCCTCATCCTGAATGGTTGTGAAGAACAGGAAGTGGGGCGTATTTTCCCACCACATTCAGAAGGTAGCCGGTGTGTGTGTGTGTGTGTGTGTGTGTGTGTGTGTGTGTGTGTGTGTGTGTGTGTGTGTGTGTCTGTGTGCGTGTGTGTGTGTTATTGTTGCTTGGTCCACACCCTTGAACATCATCCCAGCAAAACTAACTCAAAACCAACAAACACAAGTTCGTGTGGATGTGTTATACATGTGTGTTGCCATGGCAACGGGCCTGTGCGCTTCATGACTTATACAGCCTGATCTCTATTTCTCTCTATCTACAAACAAACCTGGAATCCTTTAAAGACGACTCTCTGCAGCTTGTCTCTGGCTCTGGTTGCCACAAAAATCACGGATTTGTCCTTCCCGTTTAGGGTCACAGCCGCCTGGATCTCCTTATCTTTGGACAGCACCCTCCACAGGTCAAAGGTCAGTTTACTAGAAGATGCCTTTATTCTCAGAGTGGCTACAAACACGTAGGACGGGGGCAGGCCTTCGGGGAAGATCTCCCTGGTGAGACATCAGACATCAGTATGTCATCGGCCGTATGTCACCTGTCTGCGGCTCAGGTGAGGGTGATGACAGGAAGCCAGACGCCCACCTCGTGTTCCCAGTAATGTCGCTGGTGGCTGACAACGCGTACGCAGTTTCAGAGCTCAAAGAACCTGGAATCTTCTTGGCTTTCAGCTGAAGCTTCATGCCGATCATCAGCTCAAAGCCTTTTTCATCACGAGAGGACACTGGGATTCGTGTTGGACACACGGACTCTACAAAGGAACGGGGTCAAAAAGGTCACAGCCCAGAAGAAGACGCATCCCAGAGCTTTCCAGCACGATATTACCGATAAAGCAACGTCTGACTGCTGCGCAGGTGCCTCAACATTCACCTGAGACCATCAGTTTTGTGGGAAAGTTTGACGGAGGAACATTTTTCCGCGCTACGGTTCAGATCTGACCTTCACAGAGCTTCTGTCCCATGGACTCTCGGATGCGGTGAATGGTGGTGTAATCTTCGGCATACAACACGTAGGTAGATGAGGGTTTGTTAGCGATAGATATCAGCTCGGAGGTGGTGATCTCGCTGCCCACTCCGACAGCAAACACTGTGATTCCCTCAGCTCGTGCCTCCGTACTCGCGTCCACCTGCAGAAACCTCCATCAGGCTCAGATTGTTGCATTTTAGTGACCCCATCCGGCTTTGTGCTAATGTCTCACTGACCACATCATCCTGAGATTTGCCGTCCGTCAACACCACAGCGATGCGGTTCTTGACCTGGCCGGCTCTTTGAGTGGAGGGGAACACGTGGTCCACAGCGAACCGGATGGCCCTGCCCGTCTGCAGACACAGAGAGGATCCGCTGATGCTCAGCTTCAAACTTCTCCTGGTTTTTAGACCCTGGGGTCTGTTAGCCTCTGCTACTGCTGGGCTTCTGAAGGCCCTTCCCTTTCCTGGAACCCTCTACCAATATCAGGGTGAACAGTGGTTTGGAGAAAACAGCTGAAAATCGGAAGAATTTGCCTTTCAGAAACAACAGGCGTGTAAACATCTGAGCGCTATCCTGCCTGCGTGTTCCCTCCCAGGTAGCTGATGCTCCGGATGGCTCGGATGAGATCGCCTTCTCCCTGATGTTTCCCCAGCGGGATCTCCAGGCGAGGGGCATCGCTGTACTGGACCACACCCACCTACAGCAGCCAGACAGCAAGCAAAGTGCGGATGTTGGCGTCACTGAAGGTTGCCAGGGGTAACGCGGATATTATTGCAGAGAGAAATTGAGGAGATTTGCCTCCCTGGATTGTGAAAGTAAAGCAAGAGAAGCTGGAGAACATCATAGGTGCTCATCAGAATGGTGAAAGGCAGCGTTGACGACAGCGTCAGTAAAGCCCACCGACAGGCTGGGGTCCATTTTACCTGTGTGTAGGCTGAACTGATGTCAAACTGGCTCGTGATGTTAATCAGCCACTGTTTGGCCGAGTCGAAGTCTGACACGCCGACGCTCCAGGAGCCATCGACCACATACACCAGGTCGTTAACCACTGTGCTGCAGCCTGTTCGGAGAACGCATGTGAGCCACAGAAGGTGGTGGAAGGCTAAATTCCATATGGATGAGATCATGCTCGCTACCTGCTTTGACGTCGTCCTCGTCCGCGGCCTCTAGGGGGATCAGCAGAAGCACAACACCTGACAAGAACCACAGCAGCATGGCGTCTCCTCGACCGTGCACCGCAGTCCAGCTTCTGTTGGCTCCTGGATAACATCACATGTACAGTAAATCCGCTTATTATAGAGGTCTAATTCTAACGTGACAGCTGATTCAGTGGAGCTAACGTTAGCCTTGGCTTTAGCTTCAGCCCAAACCAAACCACCAAATAAACTATTTGTCCGTCATGTAAAAGTCCTTCTGTCTTCACTTGAAAGGCTTTGTTGTTCGTGTTTTCCATGTGTTTCCAACTCTGGCTTCTTGCTCGACAGTGCAAACACAGTCCCGCAGACCACAAAGTCGGGCAGCAGAAAATAACAGCGTGGGGGAAAACCAAAATAAAAACACGGCCAGCCCTGCTGCGGCGTGCTGGCAGAGGCTTGAAAGACGGGGAGGATCAGTCAAGTGGAGGTTATAGCACAACCGCAGCTCTCCTCCCAGCTCCCTGCGTTTCATTTGCTATTATGGGATGGTGCTACGCCGACGTCCTTCCAACTGATGCTGCAGAGGAATTCTTCTCACCTCTCCGCCATGAAAAAAGGCCGGTGCAAAATTTAGCAGGAGTAAAAAAACACTAGCTGCTGACAAAAACACTAGCATTTAGAGATGCTCTCATTAATATCCATTTGGGTTTCTAAACATTTGGACACAGATGAAGTCTGTTCTTCTCATGTTCTTTGTAACAGATCTTTCCTAGTGCTAATTTTCTGTCGTCACACACCTGAGACCAACAAGCTTCTTCTGTGCAGTATGTTTACAACACCGAGGGCCGACAGAGCACCGAGGTTCCCAGCTAGGAGCCCACAAAGGACCAATAATCCAAAGAGTAGGACGCATACGAGGAGAGAACTGAGGGGGGTAATGACGGACTGACTACATGCAGGTAGAACAAAAGTCTTGTCGATAAGAGACAACCAGAACCGTGTTTACACGAATGGTGTCATCAGTTTAATGTGGCTAAAACAGGGCAACACACACGTTCAGAAGCCAAGACGGGTGTAAAAGTGTGTCAGAGGGGACGACCTGTCTGGGACTGTTGAACTCATTTACATTAGTTCTGGTCTGAGGTGATAATGTTCACCAGACTGCTGATATCTCACAACTGAGACAACCTGGTCTCCACGACGATACGCTCAGAATATTCGGATGTCTGGGATCCTGAAACAGGGTGACGGTTCTAAACCTCCTCAGCGTGGAGGAATCTGGGCAGAGAATGTTGGAAATGCTTCGGCGTTCCTAAAATGGCCTGTCGCCATGCTCAGATTCACATTCTGTTTTCCCTCTTTAGGTCCACGCCTGTGTGGTTCCTGCTCTTTATAGCGGCAGGACTGGTTGCAGACCCACCGTGTGGACACGCCAGGTGCGTCCGGAGCCACATCAAGCTCTGCACGTGGCCCCAACATCACCCAACAGCTGGACTGTTGTAGCGACGGAACACTGACTGCTGCTCCATGACATTATTCACTTAGTTTGAGCAGAAACAACATTTTTAGTTTGATCCTTTCAACCAGGAAGACAACACACAAAATATAAAAAGAGAGATAAAAACAGATGTTCAACCTCTATTGATCCTGATGTGTCCTATAATCGGACTAGTATTTATAACACACAACTTTGTGACTAATTAAAAACCAGCGTTTTGTCCTCAGACATCAAGCTTTGTGCCGTTCAAGTAAGGAAACATCTGTTACATGAAACAAACTTCAGGAACAGCTCGTGAGGACAGGCTTACCTAGTGTCTGACTGAAGCAGGCGGCCGCTGGCGATGGCGATGAGACCCACTTTGTGGGGAGAACGCGAGCAGACTGACGGTGGTGGCGGCAGGGCCTCCCCCTGGTTGGCAGGCGCAGTGGTGGGAGTGGCGGGGCTGGATGTTTAAATCACCGGCTCAGCCTCACCACACAGAAGTCCCAGACGCGTCCATGCAGATGTCACAGCCGCACGGTGGCGCGTCTCTGCTACGTTCATTTATCACTGAATTTCTTTGTGTGTTAGAAACAGAAAGTGAGGCTAAATCAGGCTGCCTCATCTCTGCAAGTGAAAGTGTAAAGGTATTAAAGTCACTAATATAGTATGTGTGAGCTACTCATGAGGTTTCCAAGCAGGAATCTAATAAATGTGTGTATTTAAGTTTCAAATGTGAATATAAGTGTATACATTTATATTGTATGTACATGGGGATGCAAGTGTGAGGTTAAAGCTTAATTACCATGGTCAAACATCAGACTTATTAGTTTAAGAGCTGGTTGTACACTACAGAAGGGCGTAGAGGAACGGTTTACTGGTCACTATCATGACACCAGTGTCTCTGAGAAACACCACTACCACAAACAGTGGCTGACTGACGGGCTGTATTGACCATGAAACCTAAAGAAAAGCCCTCACAGAGGTCAGCACACACGGCCTTTGTTGCACTGGAATGTGTCGCCCCCTTTTGGTAGAAGCCGCAATCTCCATGCTTCTCCTGTTTTGCTCCGTCTTCTTTTCTATTCATGAGAGAAGCAAACATAAGAGGCTGCAAAACACATCAAAATGTTTAAAAGTCGGCTCACATAAAGACACGGTCACCAGGTGTTTATTGAAGTTCACAATCTCACAATAGTTGACATTATTTAATAAGACGCGACAGTTTGTGTGACGTGTAGTGTCCGTCTCAGCCAGCAGGGGGCGCACACAAAGAACCAAAGCGGTCTCCTTCGGTGGTTTCAATCACGTCCTCAGAATTGTGTTAATAAGAGGCGAGCGCATCTCTGGAGCCAGTCTGTCTGTAGTTCAACAGCAAGAATGTCTGGAAGAGGGAAGGGAGGAAAAGGCCTCGGTAAAGGAGGCGCCAAGCGGCACCGGAAGGTTCTCCGTGATAACATCCAGGGAATCACCAAACCAGCCATCCGCCGTCTGGCTCGCCGCGGTGGGGTGAAGCGAATCTCTGGGCTGATCTACGAGGAGACCCGCGGTGTGCTGAAGGTGTTCCTGGAGAACGTGATCCGTGACGCCGTCACCTACACCGAGCACGCCAAGAGGAAGACCGTCACCGCCATGGACGTGGTCTATGCTCTGAAGAGGCAGGGACGCACTCTGTACGGCTTCGGCGGCTAGTCTGTTCCCATGGCAACAACCCAAAGGCTCTTTTAAGAGCCCATCACCGTCTGCGAAGAGCTCAGTTCCTGCTTCAGAGGCAGTAACTCGTCAAGCGGGAATAACGTGAACTCGCTGTGAATGTTAATATTTATGCTAATGAGCCCGAAAGAGCTACATATCATTAACTTATTATTGATGCAATTAATGCGGTATAACAGGAAGTCATCAATTACTTGTCCTATTCACAAAAGACCAGATTGATGCATTTGTTTATTGCTGCTTTACTTTTTGATCCGTTAAATTATTTAATCAGTGATTCAGGAAACGCATGTCATACAATAACATACAGTGTTTACCGCGGGTGAAAGCGCGCGCGCGCACACACACACACACACACACAAATATGCCTGCACGCGCACCAGTCAGAATCTTGTAAAGATGTGGCTGAATAAAGAGGAGCCAGGACAGGAAGCTGTCTCCATCTGTCCCCTGTCGAGGCAGGCTGTGGACAGCAGGAGGCGGAGCTGACGCTGTGACCGGTCACGTGTTCGCGGTTCGGCCAATCACAGGAGGGAGACCACACAGTGGTATTTCCATGAGGCCCGTATAAAGAGCGGCTCTGTGGCCGCCCTCCGCTACCGTGGAGAAGCACAATGCCGGAACCAGCCAAGTCCGCGCCCAAGAAGGGCTCCAAGAAAGCCGTGACCAAGACGGCCGCTAAGGGAGGCAAGAAGAAGCGGAGGACCAGGAAGGAGAGCTACGCCATCTACGTGTACAAGGTGCTGAAGCAGGTGCACCCCGACACCGGCATCTCGTCCAAGGCCATGAGCATCATGAACTCGTTCGTCAACGACATCTTCGAGCGCATCGCTTCCGAGGCCTCTCGTCTGGCTCACTACAACAAGCGCTCCACCATCACGTCCAGGGAGATCCAGACCGCTGTCAGGCTGCTGCTGCCCGGGGAGCTGGCCAAGCACGCTGTGTCTGAGGGCACCAAGGCCGTCACCAAGTACACCAGCTCCAAGTAGACCTCTGCTGGCCTCCTTCAACCAAAGGCTCTTCTAAGAGCCACCACATCCCCTTTAGAGTAAAGTTCCTCAGGCTGTGCTTAGCATCGCACTGCTCCAATGTCAATTACATCAAATATAGTGGTGGGCAAGTGAAGCTTCATGAAGCACTGAGGCTTCACTAACAATTGTGCCGAACAACATTCAAAGCTTTCAAGACTTCAGTGACGGTGACATCTGGTGGACAACTGAAGCTATTGCAGCCTCTAAAGAGGCACGACTGGCACTGTTTCAGTCCCATGACACCAATAAAGTTCATTGTGTGACCAGATTAACCTAAAGAATAAATGCAAATTATGTTAAGGGTTCAGTGTTGGTTAAGGGTTTATTAAAAACTGAGATTCATTTAAAAACTGTATTAAAAGTCCCCAACAGGGTTAAAGATCCTTCCTACTTTACAAATGATCGTGGTGTTTGAATTCAGAAACATTGGGCCAGATTCACGAAGCGTTCTTACGAACAAATTTGTTCTTAAGTCCCACTTACGAACAGTTGACGAAGATTGTGGCATTCACCAATTTCTTCTTATCCTGGATTTATTCGTAGGTAAGAACAAATCCTACGAACACTCAGGAGTACTCTTGCGCACATTTCAGTGCCGACATGTTGGCATGGTTGTGTTTTCTTCTCTTGTGCAGTTCAATATTACAATGATAATTCTGTCATATTTATTTATTTATTTGTTTATTTCCTATTTTTGGTGATTTACGGAGAATTTTAAAATTACGTAAATGTGCCAATGACTTAACATTAATCAACCAAATTGGAAACCATGCCAAAACTGTCTTTTTATTTGATTTTATCTTGATTTATTTTATTAGGGGATCGAGGATATGCCCTGGTTGTTGACACCACTGACCAACCCTCAGACTCCACAGGAGTTTTATTCAATCAGATGCATGCGCGCAGTCGCTCCACCATTGAACGCACCATCGGCATGTTAAAGGGGCGCTGGATGTGTTTGGACACAGAGCCACAACCCCGTGAGGATGTGCGTCCTGACGCAATGATGGGGCCAGACTGCAGGCACGCGGTTCACGTTCGAGCGCGATTAATTGCCCGTTTGTGAATCAAATGCATTATTGTCACAATCCGAGCACAGCTTTTACACGTTTATTTTTTTTACATTCTTCTTTTTTTTACATTCTCGTTGATTTCTTTAAGCGTGTTGGCTATAGTCATCAGGGTTGAGGCAATTTTATCAAGCGTGTTAGCCATCCTTTCTTGATTGTGCAACACGGCGTCAGAAATCAGGCGTGGAGAGGCAAGCTTTGGGCATTTCGCTTTGGGCATTTCGCTTTGGGCATTTGGCTGCTTTTGGCTCTGTCTACAGGGTCCTGCTGCAGTTCCTTTTATGGGCATTAGTGGGCGGTGACTTATGCTAATCGTATGTTAATTAGACTCACCTGGCACGCGCTTTCAATTTACGAACAGATGGCATTCATCAATCTAAGAACACAGCTGCGAACAATTCTGGGGCTTACGAACGCGTTGGTGAATCCGACGTAGGGTTTTCTTAAGAAACTTCTTAAGGACAACTTAAGAAAGAATCTAAGAAGATTCTTAAGAACATATTGGTGAATCTGGCCCATTGTTTTTGTGTGTGTGAAGTGTTTTTAAGGAAAACCTTTAAAGGTAACGGTTTTCATTTGGGGACTTGTATGTTTGATTTGGAATTATTATTCATAGAAGCAGACAAGTTATTTCCTCTTCACAGGTTTTTATTGAGGAAATATCATTTTCTCTACTGTTGCAGGCCTCAGTCTGCTCCTCCTCTGGCTGACCAGCCCCCCAGCTTTGGAAAATATCCTTTCACAGGGAACAGATGATGCTGGGATGCACAGATACTTGCATGCAGGTTTCCACAGCGTGGGATATAAAGTCTTTCGTGCCACCTAGTACTTCAAGAGATCCTCGGCTCTGGTCAGAATTTGTTCTTTCAAATATCTATGACACAGTAAGACAATGAATGACTGAATAAAAAAAAATATGTTTCAACACATCTACAATAGACACACACTTTTCAAGATCTTTTCAAGATGGCGCCCAGAGCGGTCGCCTTGGTGTCTTGCTGCGTTCTTGTTTGTCTATTTTTGTTTGTTAATTGTGTGTCTGCCTGCTCTTACACCCGTGAAGAGCTACTAAACATCAGGACTCTCACCCCCACGGACTTACTTCCAGTTTTTCTGGCTCCTGCAGCCGACCTGGTTCACTTTTTGGCCCAAAAGGTGAGACGGCGGAGGAGAGGAAGACGGGCCGGTGCCCTGGCGAGACGACGCAGGAGAGGCTCGCGCACGGCGCTGCCTGGGATCTTTCTGTCCAACGCCAACTCACTTTGCAACAAAATAAACGAGCTGAAGTTGCTGATGCGGATCAAAGATTTCTCCACCTCGTGTGTTCTCTGCTTCACTGAAACCTGGTTCAGGAAAGAGACACCGGACAGCGCGCTCCTCCTCGGGGGATTCCAGCTGTTCCTCCTCGGGGGATTCCAGCTGTTCCTCCTCGGGGGATTCCAGCTGTTCCTCCTCGGGGGGTTCCAGCTGTTCCTGGCGCTCTCTGGGGAGAGAGCAGGCGGTGGAGTCTGCTTCTACATCAACAGCGACTGGTGCACTGATGTGACTGTGATCTCCCAGCACTGTTCTCCTGCTGTGGAATACCTCTTCATCAACTGCAGACCCTTCTATTCTCCGCGTGAGTTCGCTTCATTCATTCTGGCCTCTGTTTACATCTCGCCAGACGCGGACGTGCGCGAGGCTCAGCGCACGCTCGCTGACTGTATTCAACAAGTGGAGCGGACCTATCCCGACGCTCTGGTTATCGTGCTTGGCGACTTTAATCAGAGCAACCTGAGTTACGAGCTCCCCAGGTACAAACAGTTTATCAAATGCCCCACCAGAGCAGAGAACACGCTGGATCACTGCTACACCACAGTGAAGGACGCGTATCGGGCCGTCCCCCCTGCTGCACTAGGACTGTCTGATCACGTGATGGTCCACCTGATCCCCACATACAGACAGAAACTCAAACTAACAAAGCCATCCGTGAGCACCACGAAGAGATGGACCAGTGAGGCTGTGGAGGAGCTGCGCACGTGCTTGGACACAACTGACTGGGACATGTTTAAAGGGGCCACACATGATCTGGATGAGTACACGGACACTGGGACCTCATATATCCACTTTTGTGAGGAGCGCATTCTACCAACGCGCACTAGGGTGAGTTACTCCAATGACAAGCCCTGGTTCACTCCGAGACTCAGACAGATCAGGAAAGAAAAGGAAGCAGCGCTGAAAAGTGGAGACAGAGACTGCTACAGAGAGGCCAAATACCGGTTTAGCAAGGAACTGAGGAGAGCTAAATCTGTGTATTCGGAGAAACTTCAGCAGCAGTTTACTGCTAACGACTCTGCTTCTGTGTGGAGAGGCCTGAGGCAGATCACCGACTACAGGCCTCAGGCTTCAGAGGGTCAGGACGACAAAGCCCTTTGGCAGAGCCTGTCCCTCCACTATGCCCAACACCTCCCCTCCCCCCAGTGTCACTGCCCCCATGGACCTTACTCCATCAAAGGCAGTCCCCTCCTCCTCCCCCCCTCCACTCACCATCAGTCCACCCCCCCATCACTTACCACCAGTTCCCCCCTCCTCCCCCCCTTCATTCACCATCAGTGAGCAGGATGTGCGCAGGCAGTTCGCCAGGCTGAACCTGCGCAAGACCCCTGGCCCGGACGGCGTGTCTCCCTCCACCCTGAGGCACTGCGCAGAGGAGCTGACTCCTGTCTTCACAGACATCTTCAACTCCTCCCTGGAGTCGTGCCAGGTGCCAGCCTGCCTCAAAACCTCAACCATCGTCCCTGTCCCCAAGAAGCCACGGATCACCGGGCTTAACGACTACAGACCTGTGGCGCTCACCTCTGTAGTCATGAAGTCCTTAGAGCGCCTGATCCTGCCACACCTCAAGTCCATCACCACCCCCCTCCTGGATCCACTGCAGTTCGCCTACAGAGCCAACAGATCTGTGGACGACGCGGTCAACCTGGCCCTTCACTCCACCCTGCAGCATCTGGACTCCCCGGGAACCTACGCGAGGATCCTGTTCGTGGACTTCAGCTCTGCATTCAACACCATCCGCCCCGCTCTGCTACAGGACAAGCTGTCCCAGCTTAGTGTGCCTGCCTCCCTCTGCAGGTGGATCACTCACTTCCTGACGGATCGGAGGCAGTATGTGCGGCTGGGGAAGACTGTCTCCGACTCCGTCACCATCAGCACCGGATCACCCCAGGGCTGTGTACTTTCCCCCCTGCTCTTCTCCCTGTACACAAACTGCTGCACCTCAAGCCACCAGTCTGTCAAACTGATCAAGTTTGCGGATGACACCACCCTCATCGGGCTCGTCTCCAATGGAGACGAGACTGCCTACAGGAGGGAGGTGGCTCGACTGGTGTCCTGGTGCGGACACAACAACCTGCAGCTGAACGCTCAGAAGACAGTGGAGATGATTGTGGACTTCAGGAAAGTTACAGCCCCTTTGCCCCCCCTTGCCCTTATGGACTCCCCCGTCACCATCACGGACTCCTTCCGCTTCCTGGGCACCACCATCACCCGGGACCTTAAGTGGGAGCCAACCATCAGCTCCCTCATCAAGAAGGCCCAGCAAAGGATGTTCTTCTTACGGCAGCTGAGGAAGCTCAAACTGCCTCCCAGGATGTTGGCGCAGTTTAATACGGCCATCATGGAGTCCATCCTCACCTCCTCCATCCTCCCCTCCTCCATCCTCACCTCCTCCATCACCGTGTGGTTCGCTGGTGCCACCGTCAGGGACAGACTGAGGCTGCAGCGCGTCGTGCGCGCTGCCGAGAAGGTGATCGGCTGCAGGCTCCCATCCAGGACCTGTATATCTCCAGGACCCGGAGGTGTGCAGGTCGGATCACGGCCGACCCTTCCCACCCTGGTCACGGACTGTTTTCCCCCCTCCCCTCAGGCAGGAGACTACGGTCCATTCGGACCAGAACCTCCCGCTACACTAACAGCTTCTTCCCCTCTGCCATCAGGCTGCTGAACACCAAGTGACTTATCACTGAGCACCATGAACAGCAGCCAGTCGGACTCACGAACAATACATTACTCCTCATGGACCTGCACTATTTCTCACCACTCACTATTTATGTAAATACTGTATATAAGTCTTATTTTATTTTATTTATCTTATTCTAGTGTGGTGTTGATGTCTAATGTTATGTTGAATGTCGCAGCGGCACACCACGACAAATTCCTAGTTTGTGTAATACTGTGTATTACATGTACAATGGCAATAAACCTTCTTCTCTTCTCTTCCTCTTCTCTTCACATACATATATACAGAATATATACGTATATATTTAGCTTACTGTCAGGATTTCCAGTGTCGTCATGCCAAGTGTCACAAGCAATTGTAATTTAGAGAGCCATTTAAAAATTAAAAATACAATTCAATTATGGAAACATAAAATGTATGCTATGAACGGCATTATACCTTATTTGGAGGTATTATTGGCGGTACTCACCATGAAACCTGCCAAAATACTCTAACCCTCACTCTCCAAATCTCTATCTCCTCGCAACCCAACAATTTTACAGCATAATAATGCATCTTATATTGCTGATATGCCATCAAACCACTCAAATCTGTCTCAGAATGCATTGGAACGCCATGAGCCAATCACAAACGCTGAAAGTCCGAGCCAATGAACGGCTTCGAAACATTATGAAGCAATCAAACGTCATCAGTCACGTGACACTGGTGTTTTGACACAGCGTTCCGAATCACTCCGCTTCAGGAAGAGTGACACAAGCTCCGAAGCTTCTGTATCATTTACCAATCACTAATCAAATATAAATGTCTACTTTTTTTCCCTTTCACCATGATTTAACATTTAAACATGTAGCACATGCATAAACAATGTGTAGACCACACAAAGTGGCGGATGTAGTCGTATCAAATATTGTCCAAATTTAAGATTTCCAATATGTCTTAGCACCCAAAGTTGCTTAGTTTATGAGTCGTTTATTACTTCATAAAGCTCTCTTCTAAGAGCCACCACATCCTGTTCTGGGAACAGAAAGCCATCAATGGTGCAGTTCTCCACCTGCTTCACCTGGCTCTCCACAAGGTCTCACATGTTACTCTAAAAATAAAGTCAGTCTAGTCTGGGAAACCAAATGATCCATACAAGCACAGTAGCAGGGCTCAGACCATTTACATTTAAAAATACTAATGCTTGATGGTTTGCTGAGAATCCTCCACACATCTTGTTTTCCACAACGTGTTACAATGATGTAAATAACCATCTAATAGAGCTCTTGTTGGAATATGGACAGTTTTTCTTTTAAAATTCCTAATAAATACTGATTTACTGTTGATGCTTGTATTCAAGCCTGTTTGGACCTCAAAGTAATTGGACACTAATTTATACTATGGTGCTCATGGTTTTCAGGAAATTCACCAACCCAAATGGCAGATCACCTTCAGGACCGTTACATTCATGCACAAAGACTGAAGCAAAACATTGATTCAGCAATAAAGACTTCAATTGAATGGAAAAGATGTAAAATAATTTTATCTGTGGAACCACATGGAACATAACCAAGAAAAAACACAAGAATTACAAAAATGGAGTGGGGGACAAAGCTACAGAACAATTTAGATTTTAAAAAGAATCCTATGAGCTTTTGCCACAATATTCCCTCTGAAAACCAGACAGTGGTTAAATTATTAAAAGAAGGTCTTAAAATTACGATTGCTTTTTTGTAAAAAGAATTCTTTGGAACTAAACGGAAATGTTGTTTGGGTTGGTAAAGTTCTGTGCTGGGCTATGACAATGGGTCAAACGCAACCTGTGGAAAATTATAATGAAAAGAAAGAAAAACAAAACAGGTGTGTCCAGCGAACAAATATCCACCAAAACGAGTGATACTGTATATTCAGTGAGAGCATAAATGCATGGACTCCGCAAAAAGGCCAAATAAGTGGGTTTTCATGTATTCCTTAATGCTCTGCTGTGCAGATGCTAAAAACAGCCCCAATGTGGCAAATGGACCTTTAGTTTTAAGAGAATCTTTTGTAATCAGACTGGACGAGGCCGACCCAGGCTGCCGTCATGGATCTATCAGAAATGTGTTTGCTGCTTCCAGGAAAACTCCCGTTTCTGACAAGATAATCACTCTAAAATTGGAGTTTTCACACGGAGTCCCTAAAGAAACGTTTGAGCTATATGCGAAGGTGCTTTGGATGAAAGTTGGTGCGTTTCAATAGATTTTAGGAGATATTTAACCGGCGAAAGTCTCCAAACGTCGGTGGTCGTGACGGTGAATCGTCGCGATTTGGAGGCTAAATAAATAAAATCGAGATAATCTCAGAAGCTTTTATGACTTGAGTGTGTAGAAGAAAGTGTTCGCTGTCGTTTCCGTCCACTGCCAGCCGTCAGCGGTTCAGATTCCTTCATTTGTTCACACTTTGTGGAGGGGGAGAAAGCACAAGTGCTGCGCCCCGCACACGGCTGTGAGCGGGAGGCCCGCGGGTTGAGTCTTCACGGTCCGCACGGTGTGTTTAAGAGCGGTTCACGCCCCCGGATTCCTCAACTCATTGGGACTCAGCGACCAACGAAGATGGGAGAAGAAGCGCCAACACAAGCCGCTCCGGCCAAAGCCGCAAAGAAGAAGCCGACCAGAGTGAAGAGCTCGGGCCCGAGCATCAGCGAGCTCATCCTGAAGGCCGTGTCCGCGTCCAAGGAACGCAACGGCGTGTCCCTGGCCGCCCTGAAGAAGAACCTGGCAGCCGACGGCTACGATGTGGAGAAGAACAACGCCCGGGTTAAGATCGCCGTCAGGGGCTTGGTGACCAAGGGGACTCTGGTCCAGACGAAGGGCACCGGAGCCTCTGGGTCCTTCAGGATGAGCAAGAAAGTGGCCGAACCAAAAGCCAAGAAGCCCGCGGCCAAGAAGCCCGCCCCGAAAGCCAGGAAGCCCGCGGCCAAGAAGCCTGCGGCGGCCAAGAAGCCTAAAGCGGCAGCAGCCAAGAAGCCCACAGCCACAAAGAAGTCTCCTAAGAAGGCGAAGAAGGCTCTAGCGGCGAAGAAGGTGGCAAAAAGCCCGAAGAGGGTGAGCAAGAGTCCCAAGAAAGTGGCGAAGAAGGCTCCTGCTTCCAAGAAGGCTCCAGCGAAGAAGGCTGTGAAGCCCAAAGCCAAGAGGGCAGCACCCAAGAGGAAGTAAGCAACCCTGAGAGGGTTCCTTCAAAAGGCTCTTTTCAGAGCCACCACAGCACCTGAGATCACATTCCTGCTCCTTGGTCATGATGTGAACATGTGTTCAATAACCTCCTGTGCAGGGGATTAGTTGAGCTGTCTGCTCACGGTATTAATGTGCGTGTGTGTATACACACACTGGTCTGACATCTGAACATGTCATATGTGGGGTTATTAAAGGTCGTTTTGTAGAGAATGCAGAGTTCATGGCATCCAATAATAGTGACAAGCATGCTTGTACTGAATGTTTTCATTCAACGTCCAGTAAAGAAAGTCCTAAACCAGGGGGCGGCTCTTTGGCGCCGCCCTAGTGGCTCCCTGGAACCTCTTCAAAAATATGGAAATTGTTTTAATATAATTTCTGTAGGAGGAAAAACGTGACAAACATTTAGTTTCAACATCTCATAATGGAAGTTAAACTTAAAGCGCCATCGTACAGCAGAGTGGTCACGTGGTGCATCATCCTCTCCAGGATGCTGCAGTGAAGATAAACATTCCTCATTAATGCTCATTATGTGTTTGTAGCCGATCATTTGGAAAGGAGACAAATAGAGCTACTATAGACACTATAGCATGTGTGTCCGACCCCCTGATGAGCAACACAGGGCTCCCCAAGGAACGGTGCTGTCCCCTTCTGTGCACCACCTACACAGCTGACTTCCAGAACCACTCAGACACGTCCCCTACAGAACCACTCCGGAATACGTCCCCTCCAGAACCTCTCTGAGACACGTCCCCTACAGAACCACTCCGGAACACGTCCCCTCCAGAAGTGCTCGGATGACTCGGATGTGCTGGGGAGCAGGCATTAAAGCTAAGGATGCTAACAAACTCATTAAAAAGGCAGGTCTGTTGTTGGCTGTAGACTTACAAACTTAGACGAGGTGGTGAGGGACAGGATGGTGTTGAAACTGCGGACAATCATGGACAGTCCCCCCCCCCCCCCCTCCATAACACAGTGGACAAACTGAGGAGCAGCTCCAGCAGCCTCGCTGCTCTAAGGAACGCTACAGGAAGTCCTTCCTGCCGTCCGCCATTAAACTCTAATTCATCCTAACCCAGCCAATAACAAGAATTGTGGAATGTTTATGTTGTCATTTTATTCTGTGTGTGTATGTATATATATATATATATTGTGTGTGTGTGTATGTATATATATATATATATTGTGTGTGTGTGTACACACACACACACATATATATATATATATGCTTATAACATCCTAGTCTTATGTGTATTTATTCTGTTTCTATACGTTATATGTTGCTACTGCAATTCAATTTCCCTACAGGGATGAATAAAGTACATCATAATCTTAATTTGTTTCATTTATTTGGTCCAATATGGCTCTTCCAACATTTTGGGTTGCCGACCCCCGTCCTAAACTAATTTCAAGTTAATCCTCCAAATTTGGTCTTAACTAAAGAGACGTTTTTAGAGTTTGAAAACTGGATCCAAGTTGGACCGAGAATGTTTCATTATTGAACAGAACTGCTCTTTATCACGTTGTGGGTGGCTCTGAAAAGAGCCGTTTGGTGCTCGCTAGCCCAGCAAGGCCACATTTATTTGGCCTTCTCGGTCTTCTTGGGCAGCAGGACAGCCTGGATGTTGGGCAACACGCCGCCCTGAGCGATCGTCACTCCTCCCAGCAGCTTGTTCAGCTCCTCGTCGTTGCGCACAGCCAGCTGCAGGTGGCGGGGGATGATACGAGTCTTCTTGTTGTCGCGGGCAGCGTTTCCAGCCAACTCCAGGATCTCAGCCGTCAGATACTCCAGCACAGCGGCCAGGTACACAGGAGCGCCGGCGCCAACGCGCTCAGCATAGTTGCCCTTGCGGAGCAGCCTGTGAACACGGCCCACTGGGAACTGGAGCCCGGCCCGAGAAGAGCGAGTCTTGGCCTTAGCTCGGGCTTTGCCGCCGGTTTTTCCTCGACCACTCATTTTGTTTCTATGTATTATAAGGTTTTGAAATCTACGAAAGTCAGTGAAATGACGCTCTGAGTCGCTACGATCCCTATTTATAGCTGACGCTAAGCCTGCCTGACCAATCAGAGACACAGCCGCCCGTTCCCGCCGCTCGCTCAGCATCAACCAATAAGGAGCGGAGATTCGGCTGGTGGGTTGGACTCTGGGCGGAGCCGCCCGTTCCCGCCGCTCGCTCAGCATCAACCAATAAGGAGCGGAGATTCGGCAGGTGGGTTGGACTCTGGGCGGAGCCGCCCGTTCCCGCCGCTCGCTCAGCATCAACCAATAAGGAGCGGAGATTCGGCTGGTGGGTCGGACTCTGGGCGGAGCCGCCCGTTCCCGCCGCTCGCTCAGCATCAACCAATAAGGAGCGGAGATTTGGTTGGTGGGTCGGACTCTGGGCGGAGCTGAGTGCCACGTGCATCATCCAGCCAATCACGAGTCCGGGTGTCACCTGCGTCATCGTCGAGCCCGCTGCTCCGACGCCTTAAGAGCGGCGGCGCCGGCAGTTCTTGTAACTTCGTCTCGTTCTGAGAACAAGCAGCAGTGAACAATGGCCAGAACCAAGCAGACCGCCCGTAAATCCACCGGAGGAAAAGCTCCCAGGAAGCAGCTCGCCACCAAGGCTGCCAGGAAGAGCGCCCCGGCCACCGGCGGGGTGAAGAAGCCTCACCGTTACAGGCCTGGTACCGTGGCTCTCAGGGAGATCCGTCGGTACCAGAAATCCACCGAGCTGCTCATCCGCAAGCTGCCCTTCCAGCGCCTGGTGAGGGAGATCGCTCAGGACTTCAAGACCGACCTGCGCTTCCAGAGCTCGGCTGTCATGGCTCTGCAGGAGGCTAGCGAGGCCTACCTGGTGGGTCTGTTCGAGGACACCAACCTGTGCGCCATCCACGCCAAGAGGGTCACCATCATGCCCAAAGACATCCAGCTGGCCCGTCGTATCCGCGGAGAGAGAGCTTAAATTGGCCGCTTATACACATCAACAAAGGCTCTTTTAAGAGCCACATCAACTCTTCTAACAGAGCTCTGTTCTATTTAAGGTGGAACTGTATTATCTCGGCAATAAGACTAGAATAAAAGGTCTGAATATGCAACCCTACATTACATGTATGAAGGACGAGGTACATTTAGGGTTTTTTTTGCCCATTATTGAAGCCTCTTCATAATTTATAGCACGTAGTGGGTGTACATTACGGATGGGCGATACCACACTTTAAGGATTCGATACTGATACTTGTATTTTTATCGATACTGTTCATTTCTTACTGGCAATTTGTGAGTCAAAATATTACATTTAAGACAAATCACAAGACGAATACAGACCATTTACATAAAATTTATGGTCAATTGATAACTAGGATTTCATTATCCTTTAAACCTGCATAAGACAGTTGCTCCATGAGGAAAATTAAATAGAACAATGTCTGACACCATCACACCTGTTCAGAAAAAGTATCATATTCACATTTTCTGCTTTAGGACAATTGCGTCTGGCTGATTATTTCTCCGGCCTTCGAGAAGAGTCTCTGCTGGAACAGATGTGGTTTCATTTTTTCCCACCTCGCTTCTTGGGATGACCTTTTCCTCCATGTATCTTCTCATTTCAATATATGCATCTGTGTTTGCTGTGCGATTGCTCTGAAAAGCCACAACCCGGCTGTCAAACTCCCGCCATAATCCCTTGGATGATGAACACTCAGCAGGTGACCCTTGTGTTGCCACAGGATCGATCCGCCCATCCTTAATTTTAGGGTTTTTTTGCCCATTATTGATGCCTCTTAATCATTTATAGCTGGTAGTGGGTGTACATTTAAAAAAATAAAATTCCACCATGAACAAGTGTTTCTGATTAAGCTCCTGCTTGTCTAGTTGTGTAATAATTGTTCCCTAATTCATCCCTCTGTCAGAGCTGAGCTCTCTTGACTGGGCTTATGCATCAGCTCAGGTCCAAACCAGTCAATAACAATCATTGTTTAATGTTTATGTTTATGTAGTTTTATTTCTATATTTTATATTTATGTAAATATGCTTATTCCTGTCCATGTTCTGTTATTTGTGTTTTATTTATTCTATTTCTATACTTAATTATAGTTATATTCCACCAGGTGCAGGCTGATACTACAATTTCCCTACGCGGATGAATAACGTAAATCTTGACTCTTGTTATGGGCCCAGTTATTATGGGGTTGGAATTGAAATTTGGTTGAAATTAATATATAGAAATTTTACTTGTAGACTGTTTTTATCATAATATAAAACCGAGAATTATAAATGTGTACACCCCACCCGACAGAGCTGTTGATGTAGGCATTTTATTGTTTTAATGTGCAGACACAAATACCAATTAAAAGGACTGTCAACAACTGGATAGAATCAATAAAGTTATTGGAAATAAAAAAATAGTGCTTAAAGAATTATGGGATTGTAATAGAAATGTTTTGTTTTTTTAAAATATCAACATGATAAAATGTATGAATATTCTAACAGTCTCATATCTGCTTTAGCGAGACCTTGAAATAAATGTTTTTTTTAAGTGCACATGTACCAAGAACTTCTGTCTTTAATGAGCAGATTCCACTATTTGGTTGCTTTTTCATTTTTTTAAAGTAAATTTCAGGCATCGGTGTAAAAAGATTGGTAATACTTGAGTGTATGTAATGTATATTTCTCATATTTGTGTCTTTGCAAACTTCTCATTTAGCATGCTATTATTATTAAGTGTGTGTGTCTGTGTTAATTTTAACTTTGGCAAATGTGTGTTGTGTTTTTTTATTCTCTTCAATAGAATAATAAATATAAAAATTAAAAAAATTAAATTTCATTATAACCTGAAATGAAATTACACTCAACAAATCAGCATATAAAGTAAAAACAAAGCAAACCTCAGCAAATGCAAATAAAGCACGGCCATATGCAGACAACCAAAGCAGACCTGATCAAAGCAACTCAAACTACATAGGATTAGCAAATACTATGGCACAATTTAGCCAAAAAACAGCAGTGAGAAGTTTACAATGCTAGGTTTCAGTGATCAAATGTTGCTCACATTTAGTGCTTTGTATCAAAGCACTAAATGTTACATTATGCTGCTAAAACATAACTTAAATAGTATTACGACTATACTACTATACTACTACTAGACTACTAATAGCTAATAAACAACCATTCAGCAAATTCATAAATACAACCTACAAGGTGAGTAATTGGAAACAAAATGGTGTTATACAAAATCAGGAAGTTTTGGGGCAATGGATTTGGACGTGTTTTCTTCAGGAAAAAGATGCTGTTTCCTGAAGAAAACACGTTGTCGTAATGGAAGTTGTAAAACATGATTTCCTACTGTGTGTTGCCCAATATGTGGATGTGACTATATCATCGTAAATAGTGTTCCATCCTCTGCTAAACTGTGGGGGAGGACGGGACAAACTTACATAGGTAACAGTTTGTCCCGTCCTCCCTTTCTGACTGAACAAGACAAAAGTGACTAGAATGCATTTAAGTTAGTAAATTGACCTTTGTCAATGGCAACAGTTTTTAAAAAAAAAATCAACAGAAAACTTAAGGTGCTTTTCTCTCTCTTTGTCTCTCACAATTACTGAATTCCGGCAACTTTTTGTACACGGAAAACAATCAGCAAAGATGAGTGCAAAAAAGGTTAGCAGAGCGAGGAAATCAGGGCCCACCGCCAGAGACCTTGTCCTTCAAGCTGTGGCCACATCCATGGAGCGCAAAGGCCTGTCTTCGGCTGCCCTCATGAGGATCCTGGCAGCTCAGGGATATGATGTGGATAGGAACAAGGCCCGGGTCAAGACTGCCATTACCTCTTTGGTAAAAAAGGGAGCTTTGGTCCGGACCACGGGCGCCGGAGCTTCTGCGTGTTTCAGGATGACCAGCAAACCAATGGTAGCCCAAAGAAAGAGGCCGGCAGCCAAGAGACGTGCCGGAAAGAAGTCACGCCGCAGGCCCAAGAAGGCTAAAGGTCGTAAAGCCAAGCGACGTGCCGGAAAGAAGCCACGCCGCAGGCCCAAGAAGGCTAAAGGTCGTAAAGCCAAGAAAACATCAAAACGCCGAAGGAAGGCCCCAAAAAGGCGAAGGAGAGTAGTGAGGAAGGCTTCTGGAACGAAGAGGGCTTCAGCCAAGAAAGCTGCCAGGCGTCGAAGAAGAAGGGCAAAGTAAAGAAGAGAAAGTAAAGCCTCCTGTTCTGCTGCGTTCATCAGCAGGATGGCCCCTTACATGAGCCTGCTCAAGGTTTCCTCCTGTCAAAAAGGGAGTTTTACCTTGTCATTGGTGCTTGTTGGGGGTCCAGGCCCAGGGGTTCTGTAGAGTGCCTACAGACAATTTTGATATTAAAAGATGCGATATAAATAAAGATACATTGAAGTGAATGTTGGTTTCTCTTTAATGTCACAGCCTTATTTATTGTCGAATTACAACTGCTAAACATAAAAGTTGAATTTAAAACTCCTGCATTAGGTATTTACATTTGTAATTTGAGTGGCAGTAGGTTTGACTAAGGGCCCATTCACAAGGCCTGAGTAAGGATTCATTGCATTCGTGCTTTTTTATTTAAACAAGGGTGCCTGAATTGCCTGAATCCGCAAACTTGTGAAATCGGGCGCCATAGTGAAGTTTTAAAATCAGTATTTTCTTGTAAAAATGGGAGTGCAGTTTTCAGTAAAAACAGTGTTGCAAGTGCCACGAGTAGTAATTATTTTCAGTCTGAACACGTTTTAAAATGAAGGAAAAGAACAAATGAAAACCCGGTGTTTTTTGTGATGAACATGGCCTAAGGATTAAAAACAGTGAAAAAATCAATTACTGTATCTTATTAAAACTGTGCTTATTAAAAGACATTCCCAATTAAGGACGGCGTGAAAATCAACGAAGCTAAAGCAGTGGTGGTCACACTTGATGGTAAACTTACTACAAAACCTCTGGCAAACGTGAAAGTCCAATTAAAATTAAATTAAATTAAAACGTTCCAAAAGAGGACAAGTAGATTTTCCACCCTGGACTGGTCTCTATGCTGGTTCTGCTGGACCTCAGTGCTGCTTTTGATCCAGTTGATCACAGCATCCTGTTACAGAGACTGGAACATGTGATTGGGATTAAAGGGACAGCACTAGACTGGTTTAGATCAGATTTATCTGATAGATACCAGTTTGCTCATGTGCATGTGCAGAATGCTGGTCTCCTTGTGGTTCCCAGAGTCTCTAGGAGTAGAGTGGGGGGCCAAGCATTTAGCTACGAGGCCCCCCTGCTATGGAACCAGCTCCCTGTCCAGGCCCCCCTGCTATGGAACCAGCTCCCTGTCCAGGTACGGGAGGCTGACTCCATCGCTACTTTAAGATCAGACTTAAAACCTTCCTCTTTGAAAAAGCATATTGTTACTAATTCTGTAGTTCCAGTTACTATCATAGACAGACAAATTATCATACTTAGGGGGTCGTCTAACCGTTAGGTCACATCTTAGCTGTGCTGTTATAGGCCGAGGCTGCCGGGGTCCGGAAACATGATCACCTGACATCCTCTCCTCTCCTCTCCTCTCCTCTCCTCTCCTCTCCTCTCCTCTCCTCTCCTCTCCTCTCCTCTCCCCCTACATGAGCCTGGTCCTGCTCAAGGTTTCTTCCTGTTAAAGGGGATTTTTTTTAATTTGAACCCTCTCACCGGTTCCTATCATGGAGGAGCTCAAGATTAGTAAGTGGCAAGTGTCACTTTTGACCTCAGTCTGTGCAGCCCAGCCACAAACTGGGACATACATACATCCCATATCTGCTTGCAATTGTAATCACTAGAATGTGATAATATGGAAGGAATATATAAGGACTTATTTCTGCCGGTTATTGTTATCCAACCAGTGGAATTTTCATCTATAATTGCATTTGTGTGAACAGCAGTTGTAGCATTCTGAACATAAAACAATATTTATAACCTTTTACAAACATTAAAGTGGTAGAAAAACAATTAGAATACTTAAAATTCTACAGTAATTTAACGTTTTCAATTGTTTTATTATTTACCTGTTCATTCTCTACTGACAAGCTCATGTTCAGACAGGTACCAATTAGCAAGATATTTGTGTTTAAGGTTGTGGGGGAATGTCAAGATAAACAACGGACAACAGGCAACAGGCTGGCAATATACTTTAAAATATAAACATAGCAAAAGAAAGTTCCGTGTGCATAAGAGCTGAACATTTTAAATAAAGATCAACGAGCAATGTTCCAGGAAACGTGTAGTTCCCGTTTCAGCCAGCAGGGGGCGGCCCCGCACACAAAGAACCAAAGTGCTTTCAATCACGTCCTCAGAATTGTGTTAAATAAGAGGCGAGCGCAGCTCTGGAGCCAGTCTGTCTGTAGTCCAACAGCAAGAATGTCTGGAAGAGGGAAGGGAGGTAAAGGTCTCGGTAAAGGAGGCGCCAAGCGGCACCGGAAGGTTCTCCGTGATAACATCCAGGGAATCACCAAACCAGCCATCCGCCGTCTGGCTCGCCGCGGTGGGGTGAAGCGAATCTCTGGGCTGATCTACGAGGAGACCCGCGGTGTGCTGAAGGTGTTCCTGGAGAACGTGATCCGTGACGCCGTCACCTACACCGAGCACGCCAAGAGGAAGACCGTCACCGCCATGGACGTGGTCTATGCTCTGAAGAGGCAGGGACGCACTCTGTACGGCTTCGGCGGTTAAAATGGCTGCTATAGCAACAATCCAAAGGCTCTTTTAAGAGCCATTCATATCTTTTAAAAGAGCAGAATTTTTGCGCCATCCAGCCAACAAAGGATGGATATGAACAGTGTAAAATATCCACTACTGTATTAACACTGTTGACGTCAGTGAATTTAAACGTCGCCATAAGCTTAAACACCTGACTTAAACAATGTAATAACCCTAAAGTTCACCACCGCACATGTTTAGACCTTACAACACTGTTTTTTCTTTTCCATTTTTCAGAAGTTCACTCCAGTTGCATTCCACTTTTAAAACTAAATAAATGAGTTACATTCCTAGAACTTTGATTTATTGACCAACAAGTTGACATGTCTGGGATACGATTGTTTCATTGGTGTAATTCATTTACCAGTAGAATAAATCACCTCAGACAATGACAAAATGCAAACGACCACATTCATTAAAAGGTTATGAACTTTAAAATTAAACTGCATGTTTAAATATATTATCTACCTATAGAACCGAATCACGTGATTGGCTTGTCTCCATCTGTCCCCTGTCGAGGCAGGCTGTGGACAGCAGGAGGCGGAGCTGACGCTGTGACCGGTCACGTGTTCGCGGTTCGGCCAATCACAGGAGGGAGACCACACAGTGGTATTTCCATGAGGCCCGTATAAAGAGCGGCTCTGTGGCCGCCCTCCGCTACCGTGGAGAAGCACAATGCCGGAACCAGCCAAGTCCGCCCCCAAGAAGGGCTCCAAGAAAGCCGTGACCAAGACGGCCGCTAAGGGAGGAAAGAAGAAGAGGAAGACCAGGAAGGAGAGCTACGCCATCTACGTGTACAAGGTGCTGAAGCAGGTGCACCCCGACACCGGCATCTCGTCCAAGGCCATGAGCATCATGAACTCGTTCGTCAACGACATCTTCGAGCGCATCGCTTCCGAGGCCTCTCGTCTGGCTCACTACAACAAGCGCTCCACCATCACGTCCAGGGAGATCCAGACCGCTGTCAGGCTGCTGCTGCCCGGGGAGCTGGCCAAGCACGCTGTGTCTGAGGGCACCAAGGCCGTGACCAAGTACACCAGCTCCAAGTAGACCTCTGCTGGCCTCCTTCAACCAAAGGCTCTTCTAAG
Source organism: Takifugu rubripes (assembly GCF_901000725.2). Taxonomy (NCBI): domain Eukaryota; kingdom Metazoa; phylum Chordata; class Actinopteri; order Tetraodontiformes; family Tetraodontidae; genus Takifugu; species Takifugu rubripes. The sequence goes on along the minus strand of NW_021821632.1, from coordinate 235,853 downwards.
AGCCACCACATCCTCTGCTGGCTCAACTTCCTCAATAACGAAAGCTATAAATCACACATTCATTCATTCATTCATTCATTCATTCATTCATTTTTTTTTTTAAAAGTAACACCCTGCATGTAATTTCATCACAGCTGGTTCAGCTCATAAATCACTTCAAACACAATTCATTGTAATCATATCTTTGTGTAATAAGCTTTGGCTGTGTCTCAATATCTATTCCCTATGTCTTCATTTAATTTGTGATAAAACATTCAATAACAATTGTTTAATGTTTGTAATTGTATTTCTATTTTATTCTATATTTATGTATATATCCTTGTGTGTGTGTGTATGTATGTATATATATATATATATATATATATATATATATATATATATAATGTGCTTATAATATATGCTTAGAATGTTCTAATCTTATTTGTATTCTATTTCTATACTTTGTAAATATAATTTCCTACACTTCAGTTATATTAATCCATGTTTAGGCTGCTACTATTCAGTTTCCCTACGGGGATGAATAAAGTACATCTTGAATCTTGAATAATCTTTGGGATAAGGCACATCCATCTACGTACCTAAGATTAGTGATGCAAAAGATAACACCAACTGATGGACTTTGGGAGTTCAAATGTCGCCTTCAAGCATTCGGCATTCCACCTTAGCTTCAGAATTCAATTTGTTTTAATTCAGGTGTGACTTGCTAACAGACTGAAGTTGCGAAAAAAAATACTCACCTGGTTGTTTACCCCACACAGACACTGTGACAAAGTTTCTACTGGCTCACATCTTACATTAAAATATACTTAACCCCTCTGTGTCAGTATAACTGCCCAGTATCAGTCTGTGTGTGTGTGTGTGTGTGTGTGTGTGTGTGTGTGTGCGCGAGATGTCACCTAATTCCACCTGTGCTTTTGTGACAGGAAGTTAAGTAAAGTAAAGTTTGCCTTCAGCTTCCCGTGGTAACCGTTTTTTCCCACCTCGGCAACACACCAGCTGAGAAACCGACCCTGGTAATTGGCGACTCTGTTTTGTGCTACGTGAAGCCGACTCCAGCGACCATAGTTAGGAGCATTCCGGGGGCCGGAGCGGGCGAGATAGAAGCCAATGTATGGCTGCTGGCGAGAAGGTGGTGCACCGTGGGCCTTTGTTTGGGGCTACGCTTTCTGCAAACCATCACCCAGCCCTCCGGGATATTTGGCTGCTCAGCTGCTGCCGGGGGACCGCTAGCTGTAGCTACGCTAGGCAGCTCCACAGCAGCTAGCTTCTCCTGGCTACCTGACGCAACTCCAGCTAACTCCAAGCTGCGGAACCGTGTCTCAAGCTCGCTAATTCTCTCCTCCAGAGCCATTAATAAACTACACTTTATGCACCTATTCCTGGAGTGTCCAACTCGTCTTGGTTCAGAGGCCGCATACAACTATATATGAACTCAATGGGGCCGTAGCACAAAAACAAGTGCAATAAAAAATCTTTATTTCAAGAAATTTTGTTCAATATAATAAAAAGTAACAACCTGAGCCTTTAAAAGTAAGTGCAATTTCAAGTTGTGCAGTTACACATCACAAAAGTTCACAAAACGTGCAAAAAAGCACATAAACAATGTTTGCCATATCTCACAACCGAGCTCCTAGAAGAGCAAACAGATGACATGGAAGGCATGAGCTTGGATTATTTTGACAATATAGCTTTGAACAATAACAAAAAAAACATGTGAGAAATGTTCCAGGTTACATCAATGACAGAAATCGAAGCCAAGTTAGACCTCCAGTTTAACCAGGAACACAGGGCCACTCATGGCAACCTGCTGAATCAAGTCACCTTAATTAATGCAACTCTTCTGTGAACTTATGAACATAATGCGAAATTAAATTGAAAAATTATAACAAAAAAACATACACATGTGATGTGTACAATTATTCTCCCAAGCAGTTGTGCAGTAAATCTGATTACCAACTGTTTTTTTTGGGTTTTTTTTAAAGAAGTAGCAATCAGTATTAACGACTAACTTCATACTTTTTATAGTGAAAACAATGTCTGAAGACTGAGCATTCCACAGAATTTAGACATGATTAGTTTTTGCTCCTGACACTTGGCATCTTTTAGTCTGCACAAGTGCATCGATATCAGGCACCGTGTCCTGAGTAGTTGCCAACTTCAGAATGTCATTTAAGTGCTTGTGTGTTAACCTTGAGCGCAGCTTTGTCTTGTTCAGGTTCATTACAGAGAAAGCCTGCTCACAGAGGTGGGTCGTCCCAAACATGCACAGCAATGTTGCTGCTAGTGCTCTTAATTTAGGGTACCCTGGCAGAATACAGGGATAAAATGTGTCCAAGTCTACAGAAGCAAATCTGCCTTTCAGAGTCACATTACACTGCAAGTGTATTATTTCAAGCTGAATGTCGGCAGGCACATCAGAACTTCTGACTATGAAAGGGTTGCGAAAAACTACCAATTCTGTCTCGAGTTCGCTAAAGAGATGAAACCGTCTCTCAAACTCTCTCAGCAAACCTGCAAGTTTGGTTTTGTATGGACTCGTGTCAGTAGTACAGTTGGCCTCACATCAATCAATCAATTTTTATTTATATAGCGTCTTTTACGATCAAAATTTTTCCAGAATCCCAGGGCCTAATCCCCAACAAGCAACAGTGGCAGGAAAAACTCTCTTTTAACAGGCTCATGTAGGGAGAGGAGAGGAGGGGTTTGGTTAGGAGAGGAGAGGAGGGGAGAAGAGAAGAGAAGAGAAGAGAAGAGAAGAGAAGAGAAGAGAAGAGAAGAGAAGAGAAGAGAGGTTTGGTTAGGAGAGTTGAGGTGAGGTGAGGAGAGGTGAGGTTTGGTTAGGAGAGGTGAAGTGAGGTTTGGTTAGGAGAGGAGAGGAGAGGAGAGTGAAGTGGTTTGGAGAGGTTTGGTTAGGAGAGGAGAGGTTTGGTTAGGAGAGGAGAGGAGAGGTTTGGTTAGGAGAAGTGAGGTGAGGTTTTGTTAGGAGAGGAGAGGAGAGGTTTGGTTAGGAGAGGAAATGAAAGGAGAGTGAAGTGGTTTGGAGAGGTTTGGTTAGGAGAGGAGAGGTTTGGTTCGGAGAGGAGAGGTGAGGATAGGATGTTGCTCTGACGTAAATATTAGCTTTACAGAATTTAAGTTTTCTTCTTGCCAGCAGCTTTAGATTGGCTGGCACCCGGAATGCACCTAACTATGGTCGCTGGAGTTAGGGTTAGGGCTTCACGTAGTACATGACTGAGTCGCCAATTACAAGAGTCATTTTCTCAGCGGGTGTGTCGCCGAGTGGGGAAAAAACGGTTACTACGAGAAGTACGCTACGCTACAGTGCAGTGCCGCAGCAGCTACCTTCTCTTGGCTACCTCACACAACTCCAGAGCTGTCTCCAAGCTGTCTCCAGAGCCATTAATAACCTGCACTCTATGCACCTATTACCTTCACTAAATTTGAATTATTTCCCCTTGTTGTTGGCAAGTAACTAGAAATGTCTGAGTATTAAATTTTTTAAATAAAGTGAATCCAACAAACAGCGTGCACAGTGCACCAACAAACTCCCGTGAGAAAAAAGGAAGATAACTGGATCCTGATGTGTTATCAAATTCTAGGTTAATATCCAACCTTCATTTTTTTCTCTAAAGTTCTTGAGAATTTGGTGGTGACTCAGTTACTGGAGCACCTGCAGAGGAACAGCCTGCTTCAGATGTTTCAGTCAGGCTTTAGAGCATATGTGTCAAACTCATGCGGGTGGATTGTAGACGCATGGGCTATGATACCGTCTTCATGTATTGGAAGAGCTTTCACAAAATCAACGCTGAACAAGAATCGGTCGGTGAGTCAGATTCAGATGATTAAGAAGAGGAATTCGGGATTGGACATTGAAATAGTGCAGCTGTTTAATTCAGATACAGAAGATGAAAACTTTGATGGTTCTGTGGCGGAAGAATGAATATTTTGTTTAATATTGATTCTTGAAAATGCAGAAAGAAGACCTTGAAACCACAACACAGTCCTGATCATGTCCTGTACCATTTCAAGAGAATAAATCACTGGAATAAGTTAATTCCAAAATTAACACATGCCATGTCATAGCTCTAAAAGGAAAAACAGCTTTGTGGCTCAGTTCACCAGCCGGACAAAGCTTCGGCGCCAAATTTAAGGTTCGGGCAGAAACCCTATAGATCCAAGCTTCAAAGCCAAAAGCCAAGCAAAGTAATTGTTTTACTCAATTCAAATTAAATTACACTCAACAAATCAGCATATAGAAAGTCAAAACAAAGCAAACCCCAGCAAATGCAAATAAAGCACGGCCACAACCAAAGCAGACCTGATCAAAGCAACTCAAACTCCATAGGATTAGCAAATACTATGGCACAATTTAGCCAAAAAAACAGCAGTGAGAAGTTTACAATGCTAGGTTTCAGTGATCAAATGTTGCTCACATTTAGTGCTTTGTATCAAAGCACTAAATGTTACATTATGCTGCTAAAACATAACTTAAATAGTATTACAACTATACTACTACTACTAGACTACTAATAGCTAATAAACAACCATTCAGTAAATTCATAAATACAACCTACAAGGTAAGTAATTGGAAACAAAATGGTGTTATACAAAATCAGGAAGTTCTGGGGCAATGGATTTGGACATGTTTTCTTCAGGGAAAAGATGCTGTTTCCTGAAGAAAACACGTTGTTGTAATGGAAGTTGTAAAACATGACTACTGTGTGTTGCCCAATATGTGGATGTGACTATATCATCGTAAATAGTGTTCCATCCTCTGCTAAACTGTGGGGGAGGACGGGACAAACTTACATAGGTAACAGTTTGTCCCGTCCTCCCTTTCTGACTGAACAAGACTGGTTATGAATTTAAGTTAGTAAATTGACCTTTGTCAATGGCAACAGTTTTAAAAAAAAGTAGTAAAAACACACAAAAAAAAAATCAACAGAAAACTTAAGGTGCTTTTCTCTCTCTTTGTCTCTCACAATTACTGAATTCCAGCAACTTTTTGTACACAGAAAACAATCAGCAACGATGAGTGCAAAAAAGGTTAGCAGAGCGAGGAAATCAGGGCCCACCGCCAGAGACCTTGTCCTTCAAGCTGTGGCCACATCCATGGAGCGCAAAGGCCTGTCTTCGGCTGCCCTCATGAGGATCCTGGCAGCTCAGGGATATGATGTGGATAGGAACAAGGCCCGGGTCAAGACTGCCATTACCTCTTTGGTAAAAAAGGGAGCTTTGGTCCGGACCACGGGCGCCGGAGCTTCTGCGTGTTTCAGGATGACCAGCAAACCAATGGTAGCCCAAAGAAAGAGGCCGGCAGCCAAGAGACGTGCCGGAAAGAAGTCACGCCGCAAGCCCAAGAAGGCTAAAGGTCGTAAAGCCAAGCGACGTGCCGGAAAGAAGCCACGCCGCAGGCCCAAGAAGGCTAAAGGTCGTAAAGCCAAGAAAACATCAAAACGCCGAAGGAAGGCCCCAAAAAGGCGAAGGAGAGTAGTGAGGAAGGCTTCTGGAACGAAGAGGGCTTCAGCCAAGAAAGCTGCCAGGCGTCGAAGAAGAAGGGCAAAGTAAAGAAGAGAAAGTAAAGCCTCCTGTTCTGCTGCGTTCATCAGCAGGATGGCCCCTTACATGAGCCTGCTCAAGGTTTCCTCCTGTCAAAAAGGGAGTTTTACCTTGTCATTGGTGCTTGTTGGGGGTCCAGGCCCAGGGGTTCTGTAGAGTGCCTACAGACAATTTTGATATTAAAGGATGCGATATAAATAAAGATACACTGAAGTGAATGTTGGTTTCTCATTAATGTCCTGTACAGGATGGGGCAATGAGGCATGGGGGCTGAATCGAGGGCCTGCCACCTATTGCCTCATCCATGAGAGGGAACTATTTCTACTTGTCAGCAGTGACCTCCACAAATTCAGTTCCAGATCCTGTTTGTGGTCTCTGAAGCTCCTACATATATGGAATACGCTAATAATTCAAACAGTAATGCTACATTTGCTATAATCATTAGTCTGTCACATTTAGACTAAATTTAAAACAATTATTACAAATCTTGGAGGTTTTTTTTTTGAGGTTCTACCACTTTTTTGCTGCTCGTGCTGGAGTCAGCATTCCAGTCAGGCCAATTTCCTTCAACAGAACTCTACAAATTGAAACAAGGACATAAACAAATTGCAGTGTGATCACACCAGATTACAAGGTACAGCAATAAAATACAATCCTTAATAACATTTGGCCACCACCCACTCCCATCCTGCTGCAGCAGAAAACCTCTTCCCAGAGAAGAGGTGGTCCTTTTCCGTCCAGCATTGGATCATCTTACTAATGTCATCATCACTCTCTTAAGAAGTCAATTCAATCCATCAGTCTGTGTTATGTTTCTGTCACTCCCACAGTAATTTAAATCTCCATTTAAAATGCACCAACTCTAGCAGAGTACAATTACAGCGGTACATAATCTAATGCGATGCTTATAATCGCACAAAACCAAATAAAGACAAAAACATATTAAACTGGAGGCAGCAATGTTCCTCTAAAGTGAAAGAATTTTACACTTTAGTAAGATATGTGAAACAAATAGTGGACAATAAAAACATTTATATGCCATCTAGCCTCGTTTACCCACCACTGACAGATTGTCACGTGATACTGCAAAGGCTGATGGGATATATTACCGAATTAGGGCGCATCAGTGGTACACTACTTTTCACCGTGCACTGTGGGATATATTGAGTGCACTACATAGGGTACAGCGATGCTCACTAAGCATTCAGACACTATTTCAAAATGGCGTCCACACTATTGAGTGCACTATTAGGGTATAGGGGAGGTTTCGGACACAGCGAGGGCTTTTACAATTTACATGACGACTCAGGGCCTTTGTCGCTACGTTTTAAATTTGAACGGTCGTTCTAAGCGAATGCATGTCAGTAAATATGGGATTTTAAGGCCTTGAAAACAAGTACCGTATTTTCACGACTATAAGGCGCACCTAAAATACTGAGATTTTCTCAAATATCGACGGTGCGCCTTATAATATGGAGCGCCTTGTGTGTGGACTGAGTTCCAAAATCTGCTGTGTGCCTCTGGTAGGTGCACTACGGTGAACGCTCCCCCAATCGATTAGCGGCACACCTACGTGTAAGGATCCCCTAAAATGGCGCCGGCCAAGCGACACACGTATGAATGAGGCTTACTTTAAACTGCAGGCCATCGAATATGCGGCTGAAAATGACAATCGAGCAGCTGCAAGACATTTTAATGGAAATGAGTCCATGGTCAGAAATTGGAGAAAACAAGAAAGGAAACGAAAGTGAGCTGCCCTCAAAAGTCATAAAGTGCAAAGTATCCTCTAGAGAAGATAAATGTGTGTGAGAGGTGTGTGTCAGGAGTGTAGAAGCTTGAGTTATTTGAATAATTATCACTGTTCTTTCTTCGCTATTATGTGGTGGTTGTGTGGTGGTTGTAGTTCATCAAATTTTCTGAGCCAGGTGTTCTCATGCATAGGCTGATCTTACAACAATTTCTGGCAATATACTTAAAAATATAAACATAGCAAAAGAAAGTTCCGTGGACATAAGAGCTGAACATTTTAAATAAAGATTAACGAGCAATGTTCCAGGAAACGTGTAGTTCCCGTTTCAGCCAGCAGGGGGCGGCCCCCGCACACAAAGAACCAAAGTGCTTTCAATCACGTCCTCAGAATTGTGTTAATAAGAGGCGAGCGCATCTCTGGAGCCAGTCTGTCTGTAGTCCAACAGCAAGAATGTCTGGAAGAGGGAAGGGAGGAAAAGGTCTCGGTAAAGGAGGCGCCAAGCGGCACCGGAAGGTTCTCCGTGATAACATCCAGGGAATCACCAAACCAGCCATCCGCCGTCTGGCTCGCCGCGGTGGGGTGAAGCGAATCTCTGGGCTGATCTACGAGGAGACCCGCGGTGTGCTGAAGGTGTTCCTGGAGAACGTGATCCGTGACGCCGTCACCTACACCGAGCACGCCAAGAGGAAGACCGTCACCGCCATGGACGTGGTCTATGCTCTGAAGAGGCAGGGACGCACTCTGTACGGCTTCGGAGGCTAGTCTGTTCCCATGGCAACAACCCAAAGGCTCTTTTAAGAGCCCATCACCGTCTGCGAAGAGCTCAGTTCCTGCTTCAGAGGCAGCGACTCGTCAAGCGGGAATAACGTGAACTCGCTGTGAATGTTAATATTTATGCTAATGAGCCCGAAAGAGCTACATGTTGTTGGTGCAACAACAAAAAGTTGTTTAATCCCACTGGTCACAATAGTGAAAATGTTAACACAAAGATGGGACATAGATTCTTGGTACACATCATGTTTAAGGTGTCTAGTATTGATATATGCATTTGCAATTACTCGACTTTGTTTAATGTGGTCATAGAACTCACAAAGATGTCACTGGCAACAATAGTGACCGGTGGGATAACCCATTGTATCTACATGCTAATGCACATAAGCTAACTGTTCTACCTTGCTTTCTGCTGCTACCTAACTTTGTACCTAATTGTACACACACAGATGACTAGCTAACTAATTCTACCTAACTTTACACACACACACACACACACACCCCAGGAAGACTAGCTGGCTACCAAACTTTCTGCTGTGTTTTCTTTAAGATTTACTTTGAGTCAAGTTCTTGATTTGTTGGATCGAGATGAGTTCCCAGAGAAAGCATGCAGCATTGCAATCGTCCCTCAAAATGAAAAAGATGCTGTACTCAGTGATGGTCTGACATGGACTATGAGGGAGAAACGGGTCATTTGCCAGCAAGGCTGTTGAATGCATATGCAGAAGTGATGCAAACAGAACATGATTGGAATGATGGCCTCGCCTTCACCACACCCCCTTCCCCTCCCCAACCTCCTTCCCCCTTCCCCTGTTCCAGCTCCCCCACCTCCTGCCATAACAATGAAGGCCAGCTAGAAGACCCAAGGGCCTCAGCTTAAATGTTTACCTTCATGTTCAGTGTGTTCAATGTATACTGCACTAAAAATGAACGTTTTCAAATGAATGTTGCACTAAAGTAAGTTGCACTAAAGTTACAATGTTGAAATACATTGATTGTTGTTGTTTTTTGTCTTAACCTCAATATTCATAACAGTGCTCCAAGTATTCATATTGCTAGCCGATAGTATAAGGCTTATATGTAAAATATCCAAACTACAATGAGAGAGCATTTAGAGGCAATGCTGGAACTTTTAAAAGTGATAATAACTAGCCTTTGATATAAGGATTTTATACACTCGCGCTCGCTCGCACGCACGCGCGCGCACACACACACACAATGGTTGATACAACACAGTATCCCACCGTTCACAATTGTGACCGATAATAAAACACACTTTTTCACACACTTTTCCATGAAAAGTTCTAAAAATGATGACTGATTGTTTCAAAGGGATACTAATGACACATGATTGGGATATTTTTGTGTCTGGGAAAAATTTGGGATTAAATGGTTAATGCGGTACAACCGGAAGTCATCAGTTACTTTTCCTATTATACACCAAAGACCAGATTTACGCATTTGTTTACTGCTGCTTTACTTTTTGATCTGTTAAATAATTTAATCAGTGATTCATGAAACACACATGTCAGACAATAACAGATACAGTGTTTACCACGGTTGACATCAGGACCCCCCCCCCCCCCACACACACACACACACACACACACACTATACGTACACGCACCCATGCGCGCACCAGTCAGAATCTTGTGACGATGTGGCTGAATAAAGAGGAGCCAGGACAGGAAGCTGTCTCCATCTGTCCCCGTCGAGGCAGGCTGTAGACAGCAGGAGGCGGAGCTGACGCTGTGACCGGTCACGTGTTCGCGGTTCGGCCAATCACAGGAGGGAGACCACACAGTGGTATTTCCATGAGGCCCGTATAAAGAGCGGCTCTGTGGCCGCCCTCCGCTACCGTGGAGAAGCACAATGCCGGAACCAGCCAAGTCCGCCCCCAAGAAGGGCTCCAAGAAAGCCGTGACCAAGACGGCCGCTAAGGGAGGAAAGAAGAAGAGGAAGACCAGGAAGGAGAGCTACGCCATCTACGTGTACAAGGTGCTGAAGCAGGTGCACCCCGACACCGGCATCTCGTCCAAGGCCATGAGCATCATGAACTCGTTCGTCAACGACATCTTCGAGCGCATCGCTTCCGAGGCCTCTCGTCTGGCTCACTACAACAAGCGCTCCACCATCACGTCCAGGGAGATCCAGACCGCTGTCAGGCTGCTGCTGCCCGGGGAGCTGGCCAAGCACGCTGTGTCTGAGGGCACCAAGGCTGTGACCAAGTACACCAGCTCCAAGTAGACCTCTGCTGGCCTCCTTCAACCAAAGGCTCTTCTAAGAGCCACCACATCCTCTGCTGGCTCAACTTCCTCAATGATGAAAGCAATAAATCACAGCAGGACTCAGGCCATTTACATTTAAAAATACTAAATCTGGCCTCTCCAATACTTCCAAGTGCCAAGGGGTCTTTCCTGTCCTGCTTCTTTAGCTCAGCTCTGGGTCCGTTTGATATTCATACCACCAGGAGAAGAAAAGCTTGGACTTTAGATGGTGGTTGACAAAACCGGCCCATCATACCTCGTCTATAGCCAGAACCAATCTGGCTCAGTCCTGGACTGCTCTCTGGACTCCATTGATGAGGTATATAATTTTTAATTTCTGTGTATAATGGACATAGTAATGTACATAAGATGTACATGTACATTTCTTTTAGTACTATACTGTACTGTACTGTACACCACGGGCTACCGCTCTAACACGTGAATTTCCCCGATGTGGGATCAATAAAGTTTTTATCCTATCCTAAACACAGGCTAGTGAAATTCAGTCTGGTCGAGCACCAAACAAAATCTGGAAATGAGCCGTAAATCATGAGGGACTTAAATTCCCCATGCCAAAATCCACAATGGCTGCTCAACACACAAAAGAATTAAAACTTCTGAGAGGTGTCAAAGACCTCCTAGTAGGCCAGAGACAAAACAGTACCAGCTGCTACTCTAAGAGGGAGATAAAGAAGATTATCAGTGTACAACAGGTGCTGCAGCTACAGTGATGTGGAAGCAACTACAAGCAACCCTGTACAGGGCAGCAACAAGCCACTGAAACAGTCAGGAAGAAACTAACAAAACCACGACATATTTGAATGAGAGAGATTTGGTAAAACAGCCTCATGTGAACACAAACTAAACTCTGATTCCAAGAGATCTGGAGCAGCAGTTGTATATGTGGTAACGTGTGTAACCATGGTAACCATGCTTGTTGGACCCCGATGAACAACACGCGACACCGAGCAGCTAAATATGTGCCCAGGTCTTTAGGGCAGAACGAACCAGGAGATATGTTAGAAAAAGGTAGAGGAGAAGCTAGAAGTTAGTGGTGATAAAACAGCCATGTTACATGGTTCAGTGTTCCAAGGATGGGCCCATGTTGCCATGGATGTTGGGATGGAGCTTAGGGATAGGGACAACATTGTTCCTGTTGATTTTAATATACTCGTTTCTATTTAAACTGGAAGAACTGCGGGAAGACGACCTGGCCAAAGCTCATCTGAGGAAATCCAGCTTACACACAAAAACCACACCCAGGGAAGGGATCCGTTTTCCTTTTTATTTCTTTTAGACTCATAAATCCATCTCTCTTCACTGAAATGGGTGAAAGCAGATTAAAAATGGCTCTTCTATACACAAGGTCTCTCCAGTAAGGGGGCATTCTGTACAGTGTGGTTGGTGTTTACAGTGTATCTACACGCGATATGTTACAGTCTGGACGCACTTCCGAAGGCCTAAAGAACAGTCAGCACAGTGAGAAGATCCCTGCACGCTGATGATGAGCAGACTGGGGAATCAGTTCTGAGGACAGACACACACCTGTCCAGGTGAGGCGCTCCCTCCCAGCCCAAGCGCTCATTTCTGATAAGAACAAAGGCATCACAGATCAAAGGAGTGGCGGCCCTGTGGAATCAATTCTAATACTTACGGACTTTTCGCTATACAATGAATATTCATATACACTTGATTTATCGGTGATTATAGGTTGTTTGTTCAAAAGGAAGCACAAAGTTCTGAAGCTCTGGCTGAATCTGCTCCTTCAGCTCCAGTTTCCCTCACTGGTTTTGTCCCTCCTGGATGTTTCTGACACGGTATTTACACGACTAATAAACTCCAGCAACCACAGATGAAGAGTCCGAAGCTTCTAAAGCAGCTTTCAAGGCCCAAAAAATAAAGGAGAACTTCTGAAGAACCTTCCGAAGCGAATCCTCTTGGTGAATAAGCACCAACAAGAGACAGAAAAACCAGGGGAGCGGGTGAGGACCCAGATGGAAGCGGAGCGCTGTAAGGCTGCTGTGAGCTGCGTTTTCTGAACGACATTTTAAGCAGCTGAACACTTGATATTCAGCTTTCATTTCTACTTTTAATTTGGTACTTTCTTGTCAGGTCGGACGTGAAACGAGTCCCAGGTACATTTGCTGTGTCTGGGGGGGGGGGTTAGCAGCTAGAAGGAAATATTGTTTAATGTCAAATGTTCCTGAAACTCTGGCTCTTTACCATCATATAGGTCTGATAAAGGGGGAGGAGGCTTCAGGCACCGGACCCCGATATCACCTTTCTGAGCAGCTCTATAGAACTAGAGCTTTAAAAGAAGACTGCGCCTTCACTAGAACATCCTCTCCAATCCACTTCCTGTCTGTTAAAAGGCAGCCAGCTGAGGGGAGGTAAATAAAAAAATACTCATCTGTTTTGGGACAGATTGGCTGAAATGCTTGCATATTTCATGAGGGAGGATCTTGTGTTTCAGGGCTGCGGCAATAAAGATGCAGCAAATTAAGATTTGGTTTTCAAATCACAAAATAGCTTATATACATTGGTGGTTATCTTGTGCAACTTTGTTTAACTTGGCTGAATGACCAGCGATGGGCAGGAGAGAGGTGAACAGAAGTGGACATTTGCTTTTATTCTTGGCCAAATCCTTCCGTTTCCTCGATGGCAAACAGCAGCTTCTCTTTCAGCTGTTCAAAGCTCTTATAAGGAGGCAAATCCAGCCGGTTAAAACTGAAGAACAGAGAGAACAGCGTGAGGACATTTCAGCTTATAAATGAGACTTCAACACGATAAGAGGTTAAGCGCTGCTCTAGTCACGATGATCTGGGTGGGGGGGTCAACAGCACGCACCAGGTGTGGCTCCGAGGAAGCCAGGTGTCCTTCCCCACCTTCTCGATGCAGAACTTCTGAGGCCCGTTACTTCCTGCAGAGTGAAAGGTCCAGAGTGAGATGCAGTGTGTGTGTGCGTGCGTGCGTGTGCACGGGTGTGTGCGTCTGACCCATGAGTTCAGCGAAGCCACCAAGAGGAAGTCGGCAGGTTCCCGTGACGAACTGCATGAGCCGCAGCCTCACCTCGTTGTCCACCTCTTTCACCAGCTGTGGAGGAGTGAGGTCACGCAGACTCAGAACCACTTTACAGCTCACAAACGGGTCAGAATAATGACGGCGTGAGAGCCAACGTGCTCCTGCTACGCCTGAACGGGCGCCACCAGCTGCCCTCTGAACCCCGGCGTCCGCTCGCCGGTACGGGACGACCGACCGTACCTGCCAGAACCAGATGATCTGTTTGCTGTTCCTGGTGTAGTGGCGATACACCGTGTTCCTCTGCCAGTCCTGCAAGTCCACCTCCTGCATGCCGCAGAGCATCACCTGTGCACGCACGCACACACACACACACACACACACACACAGCGAAATACCCCCCTCGTTATTTCAGAGACGCCCTGATCCACGTTAGATATCGATACGACAAAAGGACAGAATCTCCTGGCCGCCCACCTCCAGCTCCTTCTCATCAAAATACTGAAGCCACTGAAGCGGGACCACCTCGTTGAAGCCATCCAGGAAGGCTTTGGTCTGACCTTCGACCCCACGCGAGAACCTCCACTCTGCCATGAGACTGCAGGAAGGATGGATTTCAAACACTCGTCTCCATCTCCACTCAAAGCATCAACCCGATGTGTTTGTAGGGAACCTGATATACTCCTCCTTGTTCTCCTCTGTCACCAGGACGTTGGCACCATCAGGTTTGAGGTCGTGGGACGTGATCTTCCCCAGGATCTCCATGTCCACTGAAAAGTACATCTCCAGACCACATTCTTCAATGTTGTTGTCCCTGAGAAGACACCAGCCGCTAGAGTCCAAAAGCAACTCAAGGGGACGTAGAACTCTAAGCTGTTCTGGAGCCAGCTGGGCCGTCCCTGATGAACGTGGCTTCACGTGAGCTGAGGAGCCCGGTCAGAAACTAAGAAGGCCGGAGTCGTTTACGAGACGTTAGAAACGGGCTCAGAATGAATCTGGCTCCGAGCTGAGGAGGCACCTGCTGGACCGGAGGCGTCTCCGACTCAAAGGAAGCCAATCAAAAGCAGTTGTACTAAAAACCCGAGAGGTCTCTCCTTCAAAGGTAACTCCAGTCCAAGGGAACCATAAACTGAATTACCTGATCCATATGAGAGAATTGTAGAACTCTGGGTCGATGGACTCCAGGTCTTTGAGGATCAGCTTCTTGTTCAGCATGCGTTTGTAGAAAGGCAGCGAAAAGCCCGTGTCGATGAACTTGCTGTGGAAAAGAGCCTGGAAGACGAGAGACGGAGAGCATCGGGTGAGGTCGCGACCCGCCAGGTACGCGCCGCCACGTGACCCGTGGTGGCCACCTGAGGCTTCTCCAGACTCACCATTGCGATGAAGCGGCCGATGAAGCAGAAGTAGGAGAGGTGGTCGGGGTTGATGGTGGAGGCCGGGTTAATCTGCAGGCAGTAGTTGCTCTTGCCAGCGTACTCGAACAGGCAGTACATGGGGTTCAGCACTTCGTGGGACAACAGGAAGAACCATTCCCTGCAAGGCCACACGAGAGCGGCGTGAGCGGGGGGAATTCCTGCTTACGTTTAGCAGATTCAGCAGGTAGCTTCTATTACCGAGCCAATCCTCCATAGTCCAGACCCTCCTCCCCCCTGAAGATGACGTACAATCTCCTCCTCAGGTCGTACGGCTTCAGGGCCATAATCTGCAGCACCAACACAAGACTGTGAGCTCTTTTTAAAGGGCTCCTGACAGCAGAGGACACTTGGAACCACGTCAAATTGGATTCAGAGTGGGATCCAAACGTGAAAGCTGCAGGATGGTGCCATGCCGAGCACCAATCTGGCGGAACCAGCACAGCTCTCACCTGTTGGAAGGAGTCTTCGAATAATGTCTGCCTGGAGACGGTGATCTTCACATGGCTGGGGAGAGCATTGGACTGAGGAGCACAAGGAACAGCATTATCCCTGCGCCTGCAACCAGTCACACACCCAACACGTGCACAGAGCTGCTGCGCAGCTGCCCTCTGCAGCCGGGGCCCGGGACAGACTCACCTGGCACAAGTAACGGAAATGTGCAAGCTTCCACCGGAAGCTCCGCTCATAAGCAATCTGGGGGCCTTTAGTCCTAAGACAGAAGAATTGACAGATGAGATCTTTTTCGTTCGCACCGTCTTTGCGCGCTTCAGGCTCCGGTCCAGCCGATTCCTCGTCAGGGCTTCGGTGATCACGTGTGCGACGGGTGGAGGACGCAAAAGCGTTCTTACACAGAGGATTTGCCGGTGCGAGGGTCGCTGAATGTAGTGGTGCGGGTGTTGTGGTCCACGAAGTAGCGAACTCCTTCCCTCGTGTAGCGGATCTCCCACCCTTCGGGAAGCGGATCCTCATTCTGTAGCCTTCACACGAGCACGTGCACAGAAAGATAAACACTCTATTGACATGGAGTCGCACAAAGAAGGTCCTTCTCAGGGCTGAAGAACCACCAGAGGAGCCGTCCGGTCAGAACTGCTCATCAATGAGCCAGTTTCAGAACTCACCCTTGGGTCCGAGGGTCTTCCCACTGCGTCGTTTTAGTGTTGTGGTTCACAAAGTAGACTCTGTCGTTGGAGTCTACGCGCCTCTCTGAGGAGGAGCAGAAGACAGGAGGCTCAGACCCTGCAGGCATCAGCAGTAAACACTGATGGAGACAGGACACGCCCATCCTGACGCGGGACAGCAGCTGTGAACTCACCCCAACCAGGAGGCAGGGGGCCAAGAGGATCATTCTCAGCAGACATCATGGATGCCTGGAACACAGGGATGGATGGATGGGTGCGCGCACACACGCACACACACACACACACACACAGGCATCATTCATCACAGGGTTAATATCTGTTCATTCTACAGGAGTTCAAATGTCTCGTTTTTGCCACCCGAACAACGACTAAAGAAATAATTCCCTGTGCCGATGGAAAAAAGCACTCAGATCCTGACCCAGTCAGCGCCTGTAGCTGTAACTAAACACGACATTTGCAACGCCATATCAACATTTAAATGTGCCAATGATTTACAGTCGTGCGCGGTGAACTACAACAGAAAAGGTTAAAGACCCTAAAGAATGAGGCGCTAAAGGAGGGATGCCGTCTTACAGAGTAGAGGTATCTCTGGTTAAACTGGTGCATAGCGCCCTGTAGCTGGCTGCGTTGGCTCTGCCACTGCTCAAAGTTGCGGACTGATTCCATGGTCGGGCGCTGCCACGTGGTGGTGCGGGTGTTGTGGTCCACGTAGTAGATCCGGCCTCGGTCGTCCACTCGCCGCTCCCAACTGATGGGGCGGAAAAAAAGAAAACCCACAAACAAGAATGATTTCATTAAAAAGACTTCCTTCAACAGGGTGTAATGAAACTATTAAAAACCACAAGGATGAGCCTCGAATGGTGACTGAGCCAAGAAATGACTGCGTTTGGAAATGATGTGACACCGGCCACGAGCTCTCTGGTGGGTTTCAGCTGTAATCCACCCAAATATCCCTTAAGCGGTGACAAACAGAATCACCACTAATGTTATGATGACAACTTAACTATGATTATGGCGTGTATCTGCCATTTCATTCCCAGTTTATCCTCCCTCTCTATCGAGCTCTATGGCTACAGGTGACGTTACTGCGTTTCTCCGCCAGGTGGCGGCAGAGTGCGGCATCACGTTCTGGACCAGAGGAAAAGAGACACTGACCCAGGGGGTAGGGGCTGTGGTCTCTCCCAGGTAGTAGTCCTCGTGTTGTGGTCTACGTAGTATGTCCTCCCATGTGGGTCTTTTCTCTGCTCCCACCTTCAAGACAAGAACCAAGTATGGCACTTTACACCATTAGTTGCCATCGAATAGTAACATTAGTAATATTAAATTAAAGTGACGTCCAAAACCAGAAGCGCTGGTGTTTTTACCCAGGCGGTAGAGGGTCAGAGGCTCCAGAACTGGGAGCTTGTTGTTGCCTGGGCTTGGCTCCTTCTGTAGGTACAGGGGTGCTGCTGCTACTGCTCTCACAGCCACCTCCTGACGCGTTCACCTCCCCTAACGCAGGGGAGGAAGAGGATGAGGATGAAGAGGCTGGGTTGGTGCCGCTCCCCTGTGCTGATGAGGATGGGGCTTTAAAGGAAGCTGCCCCAGTGGCACCATCAGAAGGCTTAGCAGCAGAAGAGGAGGCTGCAGCTTGTGAGGAGGCTGGAAGGGTTTGAGCTGAGCTGGACGGCGCCGCGTCGGCGTCCGCCACGGACGCGTCCTGGCGGCCGTCCGCGCGCTGGTCCTCAGCACACGTCACGTCATCTGTCGTGGATGTCGGTGCACCCACAGCAGCGTCACAGGACTCCCCGTCAGCTGCTAACACAGAAACGCCGCTGCTCATTCTTCTGAAAAAGCAGCATCTTCTCCAGGAACTAGAACCTGTCCTGCACACTGACGTCCACTGGCCCCTGCTGGTGATGCTGGACACGGAGCCATGGGGACGTCTCAGCGGGTCTGCACACCCGGCCCTGCGGAACTCACCCGTCTTACTGTCGGTGTCGCTGTCAGACGGCTGGTGGGCTGGGCTGGACGTCTCCTCAGCGTCTCCGTTGAGGACGTGACTGAGGGCGGGGCTGCAGGAAGTGGAAGGCACCTGAGCGTCCACACCGTTGGAGGCGGAGCAGGAAGCTGACCTCGGGTGCAGATCTACACCATTGGCTGAGCTGGAGAGGAGAAAAGGACAACTTTTCCAGCTGTAGTGTAGAACAACTGCTGCCTGAGTGTGTGTGTGCGTGTGTGTGTGTGAGTGTGTGAGTGTGTGTGTGAGTGTGTACTCCACAGTAACTCGTTCACCTGTTGGCAGCCTTTGAAGGAGAAGAGTCTCCATTTTCATGGACGGTGTCACCATTCTGTTGCACTTCTGAAAAGGGTTACACAAAAAGAATGTGTTCGAGGGGGGGCAGGAGGGGCAGAGCTGCCAGACTGGGGGGCATTTAGTCCCTCTTTCCTCATGCTCCACTCACACCGTCTCCGAAGCAGCCGGTAAGCAGACCGAAGTGAGACCGACTCACAGGTGAGTGTAAAAGAAATGGTTAAAGATGAGACAGAAACACTCACTGTTTGCTGCGTTTGCTGCACTGCCGTTAGTCCGTGGGGGGGGGGGCTCCCCGACAGTGGGGCCGTCCAGGTAGACCGTGAGCTCCCCGACAGAGACCAGCGCTCCCTTCTGCTCCGCGCTCAGCTTCAACACCTCTTTCACGTTCTCCACTGCAGAGGCACAAGGAGACGCAGCTTCAACACACACGCCAGAGCGCCACCGTCCCGCCGGGGTCAGACGGCCCAAACGTACGCTTCCTCTCATGCTGCTCCAGGACCCGGGCCAGGTCCAGAGAGGCTTTTCCCAGGAGAGCATCGGCCTTCAGGGTGTGGTGGCTCCACACTTTGAAATCCAACTGTGTGTGACATGTTACATTCCTAGAAATCCAACACACACACACACACACACACACACACACACACACACACACACACACACACACACACACACACACACACACAATTAGAAGTTGGGATTTTAAAGAAACAACCAAAAAGCGTGTGAAATTCCCTGTCCTGTCTGCACAGATGTGGGAGGCTTTAACGCTGCCTCTGAATCCTGCTGGGAGTGGTGACGTGGTCCACCACGGGTAGACCCACCTCGTGGTGCTGGTGTGTTCAAATGAGATGGAGGAGAGTGGGATGTGGGATGGGGGGGGGGGCATTACAGCCATCCATCCCAGCATCTCCCTCCCAACAGCCAAATCGTTAAAATGGAGGAGCTGGAGGAGCAGATCACTCAGCTCTTCCCTGTGGCCGTGATGGCTCCTCCAGCTCAGCATTCTGGACCACACAGACCAGCGGGAGCTAAGCGGGACCACTCAGGACCCGGGAACTCATGAGAGCTGGAAGCAGACACTAGTCTACTACCGTCACCAGACAGAGACGGGGGGGGGGCAGCTTACAGAGTCAGCCTCTCCTCCCACTTTGGGCTGGACGAGCTGTGGGACTTTGCTGTGCGGCGCGACTCTCCCTCCGCCGTCACCTCCACGTACACGGCCGTCCCGAACAGGCTTTTCTTCCTTTTGATTTTGGCACAGGACACTGGAGAACAGAGACGTACAATCAGCTCCTCCGCCTCCACATTTCTGTCCCATAACTGGTGCGAAAACACGTGAGAACGGACAACAGCAACATCGGTCGAGAAAGGCCCGCAAAGGACGTGGAGGCGCTGAGGCCTCCTGTCCAACCGGAACGGGACTCACCAACGGCGTGGAGCTGCGACGTCCCTCTGTGGTTCTGGCCCGACTCGGCTCTGGGGGAGGCCGTGGCCATGTCATAAAGCCCGGCGGGAGCCCTTCGCAGGCAGACGCAAGCGTTCCCACGTCACACAGCAAACCCACAAGGAAGAAAGACAGAAGCGTCCGTGAGGACGGCGAGGCGCCGCAGGGCCGTCACCCAGCAGTGATGGAGACGGGCGGTACTCACAACTGCTGCTGCGTCCTCTAGACCTGCTGGATCAGCACACCGGGGGTCCAACAGATCATCTGGAAAGGAAGAGCGGACGGTTAGACGGCTCGTGGCGGTGAAGCGGACGGGCTGGAAGTGCCTCAGCAACGGGGACACGTCCCCTGGACCAGCACCGAGCGTCCCAGACCAACGCCAGAGTGGGACACTGCTCACAAGACATTCAGCGTCCATCTTTAACAGAGGCAGGAAGCAGACTTCCGTCCTCCTCTCCTTCCTGTCAGCCCAGTTAGCCACATACACCCAGCATCCCAGTGGAGCCTCCATGCAGCCGTCAACACCCCCCCCCCCCCCTCCCCCCCCAGACTTCCCAACGTGTCCGAGCAGAACAGCCGGAGCATCTTTGAGTCGTGATTATAGCGAAGGAGGAAAAGTCCCGTCTCAAAAGCAACGCTCGCTAGCTTCCATGCTACTGGGTTTCCAGCCTGTTTCCCACATCATCCGATGCAGCCAGCAGGAATACCGGGGCTATTAGCAGTGGGGGGGGGGGCTGTTCTTCAAGGGTGGTGTTCATCGTGAGGAACTCCCCCAGACTGACCTGAAACTACAGCTGGTTGTAGCCGGACGGAGGCTGCAGGAGCAGACACGTGACATCGGCGTCCAATAGGATTCCTGACCGATGATGCCTGAGAAGGTCACGTGGTTCCGAGTGGTTCCGAGTGTCTGTGCGGCCCGATCTGAACCACCACCGCCTGGTTCAACTCTCCGCATGAGCCCAAACCCACAGCAGAGACAGTGAAGCAGGGCTGAGGGGGCCCCCCGGACAGACACTAACCCTGGACACGGAGCCAAGGCCGGCCAGAACCCTGACATGGACACTCGGTGGGTCCATGATGGGCTCATCCCACCCAAACGGAGCCAAGGCCGGCCAGAACCCTGACATGGACACTCGGTGGGTCCATGATGGGCTCATCCCACCCAAACACAGCTCTTCCCACCATTTGAAGCCGTCATCCAAAGCAGCAGTCTGACCCGGATCGCTGAACCCTGCAGCCAAGCCGGGGTTGGAAGTTAACCGGGTTAAAGAGTCAGCCTGCATTAAGAACAGGAAGTGTTTTCACTTTCTACGCGAGCGCTGCGGCAACTTTCTGAGGACTTCCTGTTAGGTGCAGAGCGATTCCACAGTCAGTCACAGAAGCTCCGTTGATTAAATGCTGACACTTCCAGCCCGACATCATGTTGATGTCACTCTACATTAGACACCTCGTTTCTTTATTTGAAACCTGATTTGTGGGAAAGAGCTTCCGCAGTGTCTCAATTTGAAGAGGACCTTACTGTGATCAATACACATCTTTGTTGGTGTAGTGCAAACCAGATTGTTGTGCAGCGAAATGTCCCTGTTGTGTAGATGAAATATGGTGCATGCAGAAACAGCAGGAAAATCCAAACTACGGGATTTAGACAGTCTATTTTTGGCTTTCCCAAAATGCAGTCAACTTTATTTTCAACTAGTTTGTTCTAATGCAGCTTTGGGGTCAACCTTTGTTGACATGTCAAACGACCAAAAACCTGATGTGATTACTGACCCTTGCTAACTTTAGATAATCATGCTAACGTTAGCCCCTAAAGTAAAAGTAAGTTCGCAGACAAACACTGACTTCTGCGTGATGATCTTCAGACAGTCTGGTTAAAGACGCCGTTTATAAAACCAACACTGACAAAGAAAATTAGACCCCTCGGAACTGTCGCTTGCCTTGGGCTGCTTATCGACATGTAGCTTTAAATATGCTGTGGAAAGAAGCTAAAATGGTTTAGCTCTCAGCTAGCTCGCTAGCTCCGCCAGCAGTTACGCGCATTATTAGCAGATTGTGTCATATCACATGCATAAGCAGAAACAGGCTGCTTGGATCACACTCTTTAGCAAATACTGTTGGTCTACAGCATGAAAGCTGAGGCTCGATGCGGCCGTGTTGGCTGTCTGTGAGCCGGCAACTACTGACACTCCTGGGCTAAGCTAGCATCCGCTAAGTCGTAGCTGACAGGGCAAAACAGTTCGTTACGCGGTGGAAAACAGATTTATAAAGCCGTCGTTTGACGTCTGGGGTCCTCCGAAATGCTCCAACTACAGCGAGGAGTTTCGTCTTTACCTTGTCCGACGTTTGACTCCTTTCGTCCTGCCCCCGAGTCAGCGACTGTCCAGTGTTTCGGTGGTCGGTGAGCAGGCAGCCGAGGCCCGAGTGAGCTACAGTTGACTGGCCATGTCTGAGGCGCGCCGCCCCGGACACTGCTGCGTAATAACACCGCTATTACACCCCGACAATACTAGTCAGCATTCATAACAACTTAGGTGGTTATTCGGTGCTTTACTGCAGCAGAGGCTAAAAGGGGAAATAGATAATAATGCAGGTATATATATATATTTTTTTAAAGGCCCACAGAGTCGCAGTTTTTTAAGAATGATTAAACAGGAATCAGTAAAAATGGGGATTTTATTTTTTTAAATGTGTGTAGTAATTTAAAAAATAAAGGTAAGAGATGAGGTGGAATCAAATGTTTTTCTGTGTTTAATACAGCAGGAAAGTTGCGGGTGACTCCGGCTTCATGGCCCGACAGCTTGGTCCAACAGCGCCCCCTACCGGCCCAAACAGAACTGCAGGTGCTGGACGCTGTGGACCCCCCGGAGACATCCCATCAGTCCACGCCAGATGGGTTCACGGTCGAAGACAACAGACCATTATAACCTATATTGTGGCCTCAGCCAGAAGGTTCTGGTTCAAACCTCAGGTCCAGCCTCAGCGTCGACCAGGAGGTTTTTAAGCACTTCCTGCTTTTGCTGACCTGCTTTATGGAGATAGTGTAGGACTTGTCTCCTGGTCCCCTGGTCTCCTAGTCTCCTCGTCTCCTAGTCTCCTGGTCCCCTGGTCTCCTAGTCTCCTAGTCTCCTGGTCTCCTAGTCTCCTGGTCCCCTGGTCTCCTGTTCTCCTGGTCCCCTGCTCCCCTGGTCTCCTGGTCTCCTAGTCTCCTGGTCTCCTGGTCTCCTGGTCTCCTATTCTCCTGGTCCCCTGGTCTCCTGTTCTCCTGGTCCCCTGCTCCCCTGGTCTCCTGGTCCCCTGGTCTCCTGGTCCCCTGCTCCCCTGGTCTCCTGGTCTCCTGGTCTCCTAGTCTCCTGGTCCCCTGGTCTCCTGTTCTCCTGGTCCCCTGCTCCCCTGGTCTCCTGGTCTCCTAGTCTCCTGGTCTCCTGGTCTCCTAGTCTCCTGGTCCCCTGGTCTCCTGCTCTCCTGGTCTCCTAGTCTCCTGGTCCCCTGGTCTCCTGGTCTCCTGCTCTCCTGGTCTCCTGGTCCCCTGGTCCCCTGCTCTCCTGCTCTCCTGGTCCCCTGGTCTCCTGGTCCCCTGGTCTCCTGGTCCCCTGGTCTCATGGTCTCCTGCTCTCCTGGTCCCCTGGTCTCCTGGTCCCCTGGTCCCCTGGTCTCCTGCTCTCCTGCTCTCCTGGTCCCCTGGTCTCCTGCTCTCCTGGTCCCCTGGTCTCCTGGTCCCCTGGTCCCCTGGTCTCCTGGTCCCCTGGTCCCCTGGTCTCCTGGTCCCCTGGTCTCCTGCTCTCCTGGTCTCCTGGTCTCCTGGTGCTGGATTCCACCTGGCATTGCTCAAAGCTTGAATGCTAAGAGTCTTCAAGCTTTTGGACGATGGGGGGACGATTACTTCAGCTCAGGGGACGCGAGTGTGGACCTCAGCAGACCTGCTGTGATGGTTCCAGGGAATAACCAAACAAGTGCTTCATGAAGGCAACAATTCCCAGTCCCAGACCTCCTTTAGAAGATAGGCCGGGGTCAAAGACGCTGCTGAAGAATGCGAGACAGGACACACAAGTGGACACGCTTGTACACTGGGACACAGACTGACAGGAATTGGGTCCTCAAAAGCCTGGAAAAGATGGAGAAACGGTACATTGACTGGAGCAACTCTGGAGAAATCCCAAACATCTGCAGGGAGGAGGAGGCAAGGACCGAGACAAGGACAGAGTTGGACATGTTTTCCAAAGGATGTCCACTAGGCAGCAGTGAAAGCCTCCTCGGGGGTCAGGTCCAGAACCGGCTGATGGTTGCATGAAGCTTCTGAGCTTTAGGCCTTGAAGTTTGAACCGCTGCAGTGGTGAAAACAGGAATAAGGGACAGACCTGGGATCAACTGACGCTCAACTGACAGGAATTGAATTGAATTGAATTGAATCAGGTTTATTGCCATTGTTCATGTAATACACAGTATTACACAAACTAGGAATTTGTCTTGGTGTGACGCTGCGACATTCAACATAAAGAAGACCACACTAGAATAAGATAAATAAAATAAGATAAGATAAGACATATATACAGTATATACAGAAATGGTAAGAAATAGTGCAGGTCCATGCAGGAGTGATGTGATGTTCATGGGTCCGACTGGCTGCTGTTCATGGTGCTTAAGTGATGAGTCACTTGGTGTTCAGCAGCCTGATGGCAGAGGGGAAGAAGCTGTTAGTGTAGCGGGAGGTTCTGGTCCGAATGGACCGTAGTCTCCTGCCTGAGGGGAGGGGGGAAAACAGTCCGTGACCAGGGTGGGAAGGGTCGGCCGTGATCCGACCTGCACGCCTCCGGGTCCTGGAGATATACAGGTCCTGGATGGATGGAAGCCTGCAGCCCATCACCTTCTCGGCAGCGCGCACGACGCGCTGCAGCCTCAGTCTAAAATCTCCCAGAATTCCAGACTGCAGCTCAGCCCAGCGGCGTCCTCCGCTCAGGTCACCTGACCTCGTTGTTGCTCTGCTCCCAGGAGCCGAGCAGCTTCTTTTCTGGTGCCGAACACTCAAGACTAAGGGTGTAAGTTTGACGTCCTTGTCTCAGTCCCCCAGAGGAAGAACCAGAACCAGAACCAGCCGTTACTTCAAGAGGGAACATTTATTGGCAAACAATGACAACTTGATTATAAAGTAAAAAGAAAATGATTAGTCAAGCTAGGCTATGCAACAACAGATTCCATGGATTTACATCGTAGGCGTAAGTGTGTTAAAATAAACATCAACATCACCAGTAACGGTAGGTCAGATTAAAACGGGACTCGAACCCGTAGCACAGCTCACGCGCTAGCTTGTATCTCCGTCACGGTGGTCCAGCTAGTTTTTATGAGGCCTGAACTCAAAAGAGAAGCTTCTGAAGTGTGCTGGCGTGATGGGGTCGTTCAGAGTGACGGGAAAACCGAGGTTGGACCCAGTCTGCTGTCCACTGTCTCTGGTTTAGTGTCCTTGGTTGAACCTGCGGCAGAAGCAGATGGCGTTGAAGAAGCGGCAGTGGCACAAGGCTTGAGGGTGGCAGCAGCCGAACTGGGGCACGCAGCTCTGCGTGAGCTGGGAGCAGCTGGCCTCTGCCGGGCTGTCTTCCACTTTGGCCGTCGGGGAGGGCAGAGGGACGCTGGGAGGAGCGGCTCGCTCTCTGGGCGTCTGCGGGGCAAAAAGGGCAGGAAGAAGGTTTCATGTGTTTACGGAATCAGCTCAAGGAGGGAGGACGGACAGACACATCGTGTTCCAGTCCTAAAGTAACGGGAGGGTGTAAATGTAGCCGTTTATTTAGCCACGTTATTAAAACCAAGAGTTGGACAGCAGGACAGAGCTCCTGGGAGTCCCCCTCAACTTCAATCACTCTTCCTGGAGGGGTCGTTAAAGCAGATGCTCGGGAACTGGAAAAACAACTCCAACCTAGTTGTTAAACCTGCACCAACCTGCATCAGCACCCGATGGCGTTCGTACAGTTTTCTCCGTGCAAACAGCGGCCTGTTTCTGCCTGGAGACCAAAAGCCTGTCGACACATTGGAACATATCACACACAGCACAACAACAATGCACGTTAACGTCAGTCCCACTGTCAGAAACAGTTACGACACAATGCGACGGCTTCAGGAACATTTAGAAATCACTTCATTAACGTCAATATTGTTAAATATGTGCTTTAGTAAAGTAAAAACTAAAAGTCACCATCTTTATGAATTCATTCCATTTGGTGATTTAGTGAACTGATGACAGTTAGGCTGATATTTCCCATCATACCGCTGCTGCTGCTGTAGCTGCTGCTGCTGCTGCTGTAGCTGCTGCTGCTGCTGCTGCTGTAGCTGCTGCTGCTGCTGCTGCTGCTGCTGCTGCTGCTGTAGCTGCTGCTGTAGCTGCTGCTGCTGCTGCTGCTGCTGCTGCTGTAGCTGCTGCTGCTGCTTGCTGTAGCTGCTGCTGCTGCTGCTGCTGCTGCTGCTGCTGCTGTAGCTGCTGCTGCTGTACTGCTGCTGCTGCTGCTGTAGCTGCTGCTGCTGCTGCTGCTGCTGCTGCTGCTGTAGCTGCTGCTGCTGCTGCTGTAGCTGCTGCTGCTGCTGCTGCTGCTGCTGCTGTAGCTGCTGCTGCTGCTGCTGTAGCTGCTGCTGCTGCTGCTGCTGCTGCTGCTGTAGCTGCTGCTGCTGCTGCTGCTGTAGCTGCTGCTGCTGCTGTAGCTGCTGCTGCTGCTGCTGCTGCTGCTGCTGCTGCTGCTGCTGCTGCTGCTGCTGTAGCTGCTGCTGCTGCTGCTGCTGCTGCTGCTGCTGCTGCTGTAGCTGCTGCTGCTGCTGCTGTAGCTGCTGCTGCTGCTGCTGCTGCTGCTGCTGCTGTAGCTGCTGCTGCTGCTGCTGTAGCTGCTGCTGCTGCTGCTGCTGCTGCTGCTGTAGCTGCTGCTGCTGCTGTAGCTGCTGCTGCTGCTGCTGCTGCTGCTGTAGCTGCTGCTGCTGCTGTAGCTGCTGCTGCTGCTGCTGCTGCTGCTGCTGCTGTAGCTGCTGCTGCTGCTGTAGCTGCTGCTGCTGTAGCTGCTGCTGCTGCTGCTGTAGCTGCTGCTGCTGCTGCTGTAGCTGCTGCTGCTGCTGCTAGCTGCTGCTGCTGTAGCTGCTGCTGCTGCTGTAGCTGCTGCTGTCGCTGCTGCTGCTGC